>NC_056744.1:557803002-557895502 GCF_019279795.1 Protopterus annectens | reverse complement strand
TGGTCACCATTATGGTGTATCTGAAGGGGATGTCAGACTCCTGCAATATAATTAATATCCTGTCATTGCCAAATGTGTGCACAGAGATGAACATAATGGTGGGGCAAATGGCCTAAAGTAGGGACATGTCTGAAACATCACCCTTATCCAGTGCTACAGCAGTGTATATACCACTATTACAATGGCAACTGTAACAGATCTACACTACGACATATCACAATACTGCAGTCCACAACCCTTACAACCTGCAATCTGGTCCTAACATGAGCAATGAATGTGTAATATGGAATCCTATGTTAGGACAGCAAATATGTGGAATACATACCTTCACAAACACTGGAAGCATATGTGTGCATACACTCCGGATAACACATAGTGGAAGCAGCTGTTGAGGTACTGATAGCATGCATTCTTCTTGAGTACGGACCTTCCAGCAGGTACAGGTGCCCAATGTCACACCAATAAATGGTCTGCTGTCCAAGACATTTGGCCATCAAATGTGCCCACTTACCTGCAACAGAGGCAGCTGTGGCTTGCCCGCAACTTACATGCCATTGCATGGATCCCATACCCAACAGGTAGCACCCAGGTGTTGGGCATTTAGCCATACCTCACCATTGCATATACCGTGGCAAACAGTGCAGACAGTCATGTATGTGGCAAGGATGTGTGGGGCAGGATTAATGTAGAAAATAAACAGATGGCCATTCAAAACAGATGACGTCACATATTGCAAACTAGTCATGCAGGCTGCCTAGTAACATTCCGCAACACTGAGAGAGTTGCAGGAATGTCTAGCAAGTACTAGCTGTGCAGTACCCATGTCAGCAATTGCCTGGACTCTGTATAAGTGTGGACCATGGGTTAGGGTAATCAGATGGGACAGTTGTACCACAGGAAACATCAGCCAGGCCTCTCTACAGGTAGAGTATGCATAACAGAAAAGGTCCCCAAAAGACATGCATTGCAATGTGTACTGGTGTACCAAGACCACAATGGAAACCTACAGACAGTATCAATTAAGATACATGTGCTGCATAACCAACACCTCACCCCACCTCAGGCCCACCATCCTCATCTGTACCTTGCCGGTGCCAGTGTACAGCTGTATTTTTGCCATTCATTAGCTGGGACTATGCTGGTGCACATGGTTTTCAGTGTTTGGAACACTGCAAAATGACACACATGTGTAGGCCATAATTGGCAAGCATCTGCAAAAAGGCTGAGGTTGGGGAGGGGGTGTCATCATGACACAACAGTGCACTGAAGCAGAGATCCAAAGGACACTACAAATGGCTGTATCTGCACACAGTCAAGGTCAGGAACTGTAGCAGACATAACCCTGACTCCACAGCAATAGTGACAGCGCTGTGTGACCTCCAAGGTATCTGCACATCAGTTCACCTTGCAATCATGCAGAGTTGGGGGACATTTGTAGGGAGACTGACCAAATACTGGCAAATGCAGATGACCTATGCTAGTATACCCCTGCTAGGAATAGTGACTGCTGTAGTACACATAACAGTAGGTGCAACAAACCATCATGATAAGGATATGCACACATATGCACCCACAAAGTGTATGCATCTCAGTCAGCATCTGCACAACATACACATTTGTTTGACACTGCATTTGATTGCACAGGTCATATGTCACATATCAGGTTCATGCAATGTTAACATATGCAGTAATGTGCTCCCATGGCATATCAAGGAAGAATGCATCATATCAATAAGGGTGTGTACACTTCCCATAACCACAGTAAGGTTTGAAGGTTGTCAGTGCAATTGTATCATACTGGCCATACATGCACCGCTGATGATGAAATCTGTAAATCAGACATCAGGCATTCACAAATGACATCTGTCCACATATCGTCCCATGTATATGTTGGACAAACACATAGAGGCTGTGAGCAGCAGAGCAAACATAACTGACACAATAATACACATTCAGCAATGGTGTGTACACCTATGCAGTATGGTGCACAGTACATGCCAGGGTGCCGAACAGGTGCACAGCAATACTGCATTCATGGGTGCAGTGTGTTCCAGGGGAAGGGGCATCATCTACTAACACAACCCATGCATCACAGAGATATATAATGTTGCTAGCAGGGATTGACTATAGCTGCGCTGCAGGCTGTTGAGTGCCATATGTCATGCATGTTGACAGATAGGTAATGGGAGGTTTTGTGTAATATCTTTGAGCAACCTCACCTGTAAGTGTGTGTGGGGAGGCTGCGTTATTGTGTCTGTAAGTGCAATCTGGTGGAGTGGAGGGGGGGTTTGATGTATGTAGGATGTGTGTGTGTGTATGTGTGTTTGTGTTTGTGTGTGTGTCCATTTATGCACATTTGTGTGTGTGGGGTTGTTCAAACCTAAAGAAACACAACTCTTCTACTCCTTCACAAATCCAAGTATATAGAATATACAAATGAAGAACACCAATTGCTGTGCGTTTGAAATTTTAATTCTGGTACCTCGGCCTTCGCCTTCTCCTGGAATACAGTTTACATAACAAACACCACCCATTTTTAAAGAACATTTTGATTGAATTATTGATGCACCATCCCCTAATTATACAATTAGGCTCACTTATTACTATTTCCCAACACCTATCTAGCATATTTCCCTCTATTACATGGATATATACACATAAATAGTTTATTACAAAAAATATATATAACATTTAATACATAAATACTATAATATAAACAGTATTTGTGCTTTTTACTTTCTTCCTTATTTAAGCTTTGGTAAGACCAACCAAGGTCCTACTATATACATAAATATAAATACTGTTATAAAATGGATATTAATCTTCATATAACCCTTGCGAACAATTCATTCAAATTTTATTAACAGACAATTCCTCAAATCAATTATTTACTATTTTCGAGAAATATGTGGAAAATACACTAAACTTCCATATTCATTCCATTGGGAAACAATGTTTTCAAATTGAGAATGAACCTAGATTCCATCAATAATAATTTTTCCCGGAAAATAGCTTCATTGCCAAATACATTGGGTCTGCCCAATACACTGAATACAAAACCATCTGGAACCCCCCCCATGGTTATCACAAAAATGTCTTCCTACCGGACTCTCCAATCTCCTGTGCCTTATATCTCCTAGATGTTCTAGGATCCTTAGTTTGACCCTCCTAGTGGTTTGTCCTATGTACCAATTTTGTTTCTCACATCCACATCCTATGATGTACACTACCCCTGTTGAATTGCAGTCATAATATTCTGTGGCATTATATCTGACCTCATTGATTTTGAGACCATCCAAGTTCTTAACCCAATTACACACCTTACATTTTCCACACCTGAATGTTCCCTTTCTGTTACCTTTACTACATCTACTGTTTTTTCTGAAATTTAATATTTCCCTGAGATTGAAATATCTCTTAAACGAAAAGGTAACCCTTGACGGAAAAAGTTTTCCTATTCTATCATCCTCACAGATAATAGGCCAAAATCTACCCACTAATTCCTTCAGTGTGTTGGAGACATGGGAATATCTGGTCACAAAAAATATTTTGTCACCAGACCCATTCTTACCACCATCATTGTCAACATCAATCCTAGTATTCCCAGAATACCCAAAAATCCAGGATCTGCCCCTGTTGCCAGACCATTTTACAAGACCTAACTCACTTTCTACCCTCTTTCTGGCTTTCCTAACACTCATTTCGGAATATCCCCTCCCTACCAACTTTCCTTCAACCTTGTTGAATTCTCTTGGAATCAAACTTTTCTCAGAAGTATGCCTGCCTATTCTTTTAAACTCACTCAATGGTAAAGAACTTATCAAAGAGTCACTGTGCATACTAGACGTGTGAAGAAAATTTTCAGCTGCAGTCTTTTTGTGATAAGGTTTGTAATGTATTTTGTTATCAGGGCACACATAGATTTCCACATCCAAATAATGGATACTTCTACCCCCTATAATGTGAGTAAAATCCAATCCCCAGTGGTTTTGCTTCATCTCCGAAACAAAATTGCCAAATTCCTCTGGTGAACCCCTGCACAAAAATAAGAGGTCATCAATAAATCTCACATATTTGACTACCTTGCTTCTATAAAATTGAGAGGGATAAATATAACAATTCTCAAAATGGGCCATGAACAAAATGGCATATGAGGGCGCAAATGCTGCCCCCATTGCTGTGCCCTCCTTTTGCAGAAAATGCCTTCCCTCGAACTCGAAGCAATTATGCGTAAGGCAGAAGTCCAATAAACTAATGATAAAAAATGTTCTTGGTCCATCCCCCAACATTTTCTCCACTGCTTTTAGACCATGGAACCTATTGATGCTAGTGTATAAAGACTTGACGTCCACACTTGCCCAGTAGAAATCTTTGCCCCATACAATGTTGCTGACCTTAAAACACACCTCATCACTGTTTTTAACATATGACTGTACCCTTTCCAAATGGCCTTTTAATAAGGAATCCAGGAATATTCCTACATTCTGTAAATAACCTCCCTTTCCTGAAACTATGGGGCGTCCTGTGGATTCCTGATGTTTTTATGTATTTTGGGAATAGTGAAAATTTTTGCTACTCTAGGATTTTTTACATACAACTTCCTGACATCCCCTGAAGATAAAAAGCCAAGCCTTTCTCCCCTTTCCAATAATTCCAATAATAGTATATTATATTCTTTCATTGGAATTAAAGGTAATTCTAAATAGGTATTGGAGTCCTTTAATAGATCCAGTGCCATGGAATTGTATTTGTCCCTGAAAAGAACTACCCAGTTCCCTCCCTTGTCTGCTTGAGTGAATACATACTGATTGTTCATATCCTTTAAATCGCACAAAGCTTTCCATTCGTCTTTCTTTAAATTATATTTTTTCTTTTCTCCACAAAACTTTTTATATTCTTCTTCTAAAGTTTTTAATAATGTTTTCTCAAAAACATTAATAACCAAATTCTTTCTAGGTGGCATAAATTCACTTTTGCAAGGTACATTGGGTACTGCTAGCCTTCCATAACCAGTGCTAAAGGCAACCCCCCCCCCAACTTCACACACTTCATCTTGTTAATGGATATCCACCAAATCATTTTCATGTAATGTTAGATTCAACAAGGACTCATCAAAAAGTTCTACATTCTCTACATTTTCTATGCCATCAGAAATTAGAACATTATTATTAAATCCATCATTGTTTCTATCATGAAAAAAACTTTGATTCCCAAAAAATTCTTTTAAATGCAATTTTCTGCAAAACTGCTTAATTTCCAAAGATAGGTCAGCTAAGGAAGGAAAACAAACAGGTACAAATTTGGTGCCTTTAAATAAAACATGTTTAGCACTCTCGGAGATATGTAAATCCGAGATATTTACAATATCGTAATTCTCACCTTCACAAATGTCCACATTATTACCAAAAACTGCTGCAATGTCCTGTATGGGAACCATTTCGTTGGCAATATCAGTGTTTCCTTCCAACACAGGAACCTGCATAAAATCCTGTTGTAACCTTCCCTCGGTAGCAAAAACAATCTCTGGAAAGACATTTCCCTGCTTCTTAAATCTGGATGCGCTGTCATCTCCTCCTTCCCTTGGTTTGAAAACGACGGCCTCTTCCTTTCTGCTGCACTGCTGTCTGGTCTGAGTCGCTTGCTACACCATTCGCTCCCGTACACTACACGATTCATGCTCCGTGTTCAAACTCTCGAAAGACACACTCTTTCTGCTGCTCAATTCTTCCGCCGAAGAAGCAGAGGTTTCACCACCGGTGGATCTCGGGCCCCTAGTGACATCACGGGAAGCGCCTTGCTTTCTCTTAAAGCTGTACTGCCAAGAAAACAGCTTACCCATTTCATGATCTTTAATGTCACGGAGATATTTTCTTTTTTTGCGGGAAACCACCTCTGCCTCTATTTTAGATACTCTATTTTTAATTTCAACCATGTTCTTGTTAAAAACAGACACAGAGCTCTCCTCGATCAATTTATCTTGCAGAAGCAGGATGGATGAGCGAGTCTTATTTAACGTTCTTTCATTTCTTTTGACTAGCACTAATAACCAGCCCAGAGTGCATTTTATTGAAATGTCCTTCCATTCAGCAGATAAGTCCAACTCGTCATCAGAGAATTCAAAGGCTGGTAAACTTTCAACTCTCAAACCTCTTGGAGTGACGCTGGTTTTAATATATTTCTCAAGCAGTTTAAAATCATAAAATGTTGTGACCTTTTTTATCAAAGCTCTTTCCAATTCCACATACCTCTCGGAAAAATCTGTACTAGCACTTTCCCAAGGGTCATTGTTAGCCATTTTTTCTTCCCTTTCCTTCCATAGGGATGCCAGATTCACCGGCTGAACAGATGGTGCACCCAGTTGGGTGACAGAAATGGTGTCCACCGACATGCTGACCAAAAGAAACACAACTCTTCTACTCCTTCACAAATCCAAGTATATAGAATATACAAATGAAGAACACCAATTGCTGTGCGTTTGAAATTTTAATTCTGGTACCTCGGCCTTCTCCTGGAATACAGTTTACATAACAAACACCACCCATTTTTAAAGAACATTTTGATTGAATTATTGATGCACCATCCCCTAATTATACAATTAGGCTCACTTATTACTATTTCACAACACCTATCTAGCATCTTTCCCTCTATTACATGGATATATACACAAACCTCTCAACTTCCCTTTGAAATCGTGCAGTACATGGACATGGACAGACACATGAGACACCAGGAATACTTTTCTGACATGTAATCTCAGGACAGCTGATAGTATAATAAGGTCTGTAGCATGGAGCATGCATTGGGAAGGAAACTAGACACCAGGGATATGGTTATAATTGCAATCAGCAGAAAGGTGAAATAATACCCACGTATGCAGCACTATAGATGCACATGTGTGAGTGTGGGGTTGTTCATACCTCTCAACTTCCCTTTGAAACCGTACAGTACGTGGACATGGACAGACACGAGACACCAGGAACACTTTTCTGACGTAATCTCAGGACGGCAGATAGTATAATAAGGTCTGTAGCATGGAATATTCATTGGGAGGGAAACTAGACACCAGGGATACTGTTATAATTATAATCAGCAGAAAGGTGAAAGAATACCCATAAATGAGCACTATAGATGCATTGGGTAATTACTAGAAAATACCAGAGAGTGTTTCCAAATATTGCTGTAGTCCACATAAAAAGTTAATAGAGCAACAGATCTTGCATCTACTGAACAATAGTTATGTATGACACTCCAGTGCATGACATTATTGACTGCCTGTAGTAGTCCCTAACATTTGGGGGTTATGCTCAAGATGACTGGATAAACCCAGGGTAAACACTGGATGACATCAGGGAGTCTTTGAAAAAATGACTCCAGTCAAGTCAAAGAGGTAATGGAGTAACAGGTCATACTTTTTGATTAATTTTCTAGGCAATTAGAAGAATGATATGTTAATGATTGGTATTATTGACTGTAATTATCCAAACAGATGCAGGATGGGGAACTTAAGAGAATAAACTAGGGACAGTTTGTAAACTCAGGGACAGGTAAGTATTATGGTGGAATGTCAGGGTGTGTGTGTGTGTGTGTGTGTGTGTGTGTGTGTGTGTGTGTGTGTGTGTGTGTGTGTGTGTGTGTGTGTGTGTGTGTGTGTGTGTGTGTGTGTGTGTGTGTGTGTGTGTGTGTGTTTGTTTGTTTGTGCATGTGTGTACTGTTAAGCAATGATGTGCAGGTCTTAAAGTGCATTTCTTGTTTTCCCCTGACAGGTGGCGAGGTGGGTCAGGGTCCCTCCTGCAGGCAATGTGATACTGGTGTCCATACAGATTATGAAAATGATGATAGTTGTGTTGATGCACAGGTTGGGTTGTTGTCAGAGGCCGAAGCTGTGCCATCCTTTGACATCCCACTGTTATCCAGCCCATCCCGACACACAGTCACAATGCCCATACATATCCCATCACCAGTGGCCACAGCAGAGGGACAGTTGGCAGTTGGTGGCATGGAAAATGACAGTGTGGTATCTATAGCATGTGTGTCTGGAAACAGCAGCCATAGCTGGATGTCCGGCCAGGTACCACATAGGCAGATGTACAGGGGTGCTCTTTGGAGATCTGCTGGTCATCTTGCCCCTGGCAGAAGTGCCACATCTGGTACCACCAGACACATGTTTCAGGCTGTCATGGAGGTGCAGGCACATGTGGAATGGTACACCAGACAGGCTCTGAGGCTGCAGAGGGCTACTCATTCAGCTGTTACTGACAACATCCATGATTTTGTAGGTGCCCTCCATTATTTTACAGAGGTCATGGATAGACGGTGGGGTGAGATGGTGGGACTCCTTGACAGTGGAATGTCCGTGCTCGAGCATGTGGTGGGAGTGGTGTGATGGCCACATGGATGTAGGCCAGCAACACCAACAGCTGGAGGTCAATGTGGACATGCAAGGACACCAAGCTACTCCTGTAGTGGCAGTACCAGCCCCAGTACTGCAGGGGGCACTGTCCACACCACACCACAGTAGGCCATGTGCATGTGGCCCTGTCCAGTCCCAGGATGAACCTGGTTCCAGCGGACATATGTCATCATCAGGGAAGAATACATATCATGGCTTGTACCTGGACATGCCCATGGAACCCCTGACAAGCACAGTTCTCATGTTCATGGCCAGAGGCGGTGAACTGCACACCCTGCCAAGTATGGTCTGCAGCTGCCCAACAAGCAACTGTATGTGGCAGCCACATGGTAAAACTGTGTGCATGCATACTCACACACAATGCAAACACAGCTAGAGCAACCCCATACCTACACACACCACATCACCACAGCCATATCAGTAATTAAACCCCCTCATTCACACACATGGTGTTACATGTATGGCTCAGCCTAGGTCTCTGGCAAACCAACAACACACCCTGTGCATATGATGATACCTGTGCCACATCCTTGTCATCCATAACATCGATGCAGGGACAGGCTAATATGGTTCTGATGTACACGGTGACCGTACGATGATGTACCAATGTATGTGCCACATGGCTGATAGGTCTGGGGGGTCTGGGGGGTCTATACAGGTGAGTTCATGGTGGCTGCTGTTAGCAGCCTTTCTACAGTGGACAATGGTAAGTGTACTGGGTGATACACACCACATGTTTGTGTATAACACACACAGACGTTTTGGTGTTGATGCAATACACAGAGAATACTGCACACATGGATTATGTACCTATGAAAATAACATATTGTAGCCTATGTAATTCCACCAAGCCATAATGGGCACAACAACACATTGTAGAATAAGCAGTCTGCTAATTTAATGTCATTGATGATAGTACTGGCAGGGTATATGTCCCCTTCCCCAATGTAGTGCAATCCTCAACTCAGTAAACATAAGTGTGCTAGTGTGGTTGGCACACCCCTACCCTTTGGGGGGTGAGAGGTGCTGTAGATAGTGTGACAGACAGCTACCTAACCTGTTAACGTGAAATGTACAGTATTACAGCCAGCTAAGCGAGGGGATACACTCAACAGTAACTGCAATGATGGTGGCTGTGTCCACAACAGCCACACCCAGCTATATATGTCCACAGAATGATACCTGTGAAATGTTAACATATGCCAGGCAGTTCCCAGACATGTATATTCTGCAAACAGAAGTATATTCCTTTACATACACACACACTCATACTTGGCAACACTGGGACATGACCCCTACCTAGGTATGTAGTGCTACTGATGGGTGTGGCTTTAACTGCACACACCACACAGCTTTTAGGATGAGGTGTGTTTCAGGTTATATGTTACATGAAGAACATCTCCAGCATGTACAGTATGGTAATGGGGGAATGTACTGGTTGTTTATGGACAATACATAGTGTGACATACAGTCATATACACATTGACAAACACATAACAGTCAGGCACACATCTGAGAGACCTGGGCTTATCAGTGCTAACTACCTTGTCAGTGTGTCCATTGTGTTACAGATAAGTTGCACACAGCACATGCATAACTGGGCTGGATAGTGTTCTCAGTTACCTGTATGGTTGATGGTGACAGTGGTCCCCATACAGTAGAACATGAGACGTACCAGGGGTACCATGTTGTAAATACAGCATACCCAGCACCCTCACCCCATTGTGGATATTGTATACACTGAAACCCATGATAACACTCTGACATACCCACCATCACACATTGACCAGGACTGCAATACAACCCCTTGTTCATCCCAAGAGTTCTACTACAGGGATATGCATCTAATGTACATGCCACAGACATAGTAGGGTGATGCATTGTCATGCCTCTCTTACAGTCAGCAACATCACTATCCCTAATACTTTGTGGCAATGCATATTGCAATAGGAGAATGCTGCCTCAGAATGCTGTACCCTATATATACACACATGCACACATACACACACTTGCCAGAACTCAGTGGGTATCCCATGCCTATCAACCCATTTGTACAACAGTGTTGTGCTGGTACTGCAAGGCCGAACTATTCCTTAGGGAGAAGAGCGTAACAAGGTACATGTAATGTCTGGTACAGCAGTAGCGGGTCTATATTAGATCACCGAATGCTTAAAAAAGTGAACAGTGATTAATTCTAAGTGAAAGCTTACAATCTCGAACTGTCAGAACAGTGATTTTTTTTCCAAGGGGAAAAAAATCACTGTTCCAAAAAAATAAATAAATAAAACACAAAACACTTTAAACATTACATTAAGTGGGGGTGTGAAGGGCTTCAGGGTATTCCCAACTACAGGTCTACACACAGACACCGATATTCTCAGTAATGCACACATACACATTTGTCAGTACTGGGGAGCATTGGTGCAGGTGTTCATAGGTGTGTACCAGATTATTGTCCATGGAGAGATAGAAAGTGTAGGGGATGTGTGTACAGTGCTATCATGCCACCTGCCATGTGCCAGCAGGCCATCTATCAACAGATATCACAGGGGTGATCCTCCGGGTTAGAGTGACAGGCATCAGCCAATCATCTGGGTGCCTCTTGCAGAGGGCCAGTGAGGTGCTCCAGTTGACATGTATTCAACATGTATTACATAATATGGTCAGTGTCTGCCTTGGAGACCTGTACCCAAGCATGTTCTGTTGACTGTGGTAGTGTAGTTGAGGTATCCATGGCATGTAGTGAATACAGGGTGTGGATTCGTATCTGTGGCATTCATAACACAGCTGGACAGACATGTCAGTATCAGTCAAGCATAGATTGCCTGTAAGTAGCCAAGATGGATACCTGGCATCTGCAGATATGTACAGAGGACAGACAAACATCAGCTAGCCAACTTGCTATGCATTGGATGAATGTGTTGAGAGATAGACATCTGACACTGATAGGTATGCCATTTTCCACATCAGATCATTATCCAGTAGGAAATATTTAATGAGACATAACTCATACACCAGAAATATGAGAGTGAGGACTTAGAGTCCAACATTGTATGCAGTGGTGTTTGTTTCCAGTACTACAATCTGCAATCTACTCTTACTTGGGAAAGCACTGAGTAGTAGTAGTAACGTAATGATAGACTACATACCAGTGTGACTGCATATAAACTGGGATACTACCCATGTATGTAACACATTCAAATGGAAAAGACTGTTGTACAAGCCATATATACTCAAGTGTCCCAGGCAGTAGTCTCACACCCCTTCTACTGTAATGACAGCACATAGAAGCATTTTATGTAGATGGCATTAAATGCACTTATTAAAGATGTCATTACCCTATGTTATCAGACCAGAATGTGAGCACTGGTTACCAGGGCTGAGCCATGCTTAGCAGGTTTCAGCATTGCTGCAATATTCCAGCTAAGCATATTTGCACACTGGTAAGCGAAGCCAACACGGTGTAAGTGCCTGTACATTTAACCATACATTTCAGCACTTAGCTTTGCGCAAACCCATGCAAATGCGCTTACAGCTGCTCAAAACTGCCTTAACCACTCTGTATCTGGGTCTATATCACATAATTGAAATTCCAAAATATCGAACACCATAAGCTCGAACTTGGAATTTCGAAATGTGATAACATCGAACACTCAGAATAGCGAATTTTTTCCCAGGGAAAATAATTGCTGTTCCGAGAAACATACACATAACACAAGCACACCAAAATAAATAATCCACACACATACACTTAACAAAACCCTACTTCTAACCCTACATTAAACTGTACATACATTCCTAACTATCCACTAATCTTAACCAGCACCCTAATCCTAAGGTCCGTAACTTATCGCACACTTACACTAAGGAGCTATTACACAAATAAACTAAATAATACACACACATACACTCAACAAAACCCTGCTTCTAACCCTACACTAAACCATACATACATTCCTATCTATCCACTAACCTTAACCCGCACCCTAACATTAAGGTCCGTAACTATCGCACTTACCCTAAGAAACTATACACAAACAAACTAATTAATACACACACATACACTTAACAAAACCCTGCTTCTAACCCTAGACTAATCCATACACACATTCCTACCTATCCACTTACCTTAACCCGCACCCTCACCCTAAGGTCCATAACTATCGCACCACATTGGAGGAAATAATGAAGCCACAAAACAGCCCACCAAAATCTTGCCCTATGTAAGAATTCGATGTTCCATGGCTTCGCTATTTTCAGCCTTCGATGTAGTGGTGCCGATATTATACATTCAGCATTTTGCAATGTCGATGTTATAATATAGACCCCTGTATCCAACAGCCCTTGTTCTGCCCAACAGCAAAATAAACAGTCCTTGCAAATCTTGAACCCAGGACCCTGTACAATATAGTCACAGCAGTTAACCACTAAGCCATCACAGCTGTAAAGACAGTGGCTGTATTTGTAATATATTTGTCAGTACACATAATGAATAGTGTTAAACAACTGCTATGACATCTACAATGGCGTAGTACTTGTTACAGATAATACTGATGAATCATGTATGTTGTTATATCTAAATATACACATATCAGATAAATATGGTGTGATACATCTGGGAAGGTATACACAACAGTAATGTTTACATATAACAAGGATATGGATATGGATATATATATATATATATATATATATATATATATATATATATATATATATATATATATATATATATAAAATGTAGATATATGTGCACATGTACATACACATATATATTCATTTATGTGCATTTATATACATCTGTATATTAGATTATATATACATGGCCACATATAAATCTGTGTGTGTGTGTGTGTGTGTACATATATATATATATGTATATATATATATATATATATATATATATATATATATATATATATATATGTGTGTGTGTGTGTGTGTGTATATATACATATATATATATATATATATATATATATATATATATATGTACACATATATATCCATATATGTATTTAGATATGTATATGTGCATATATCTATATAGATATATGGATATATGTATGTATATATATATATATATATATATATATATATATATATATATATATATATATATATATATATATATGTTTAACATCGTCCAGAACATGGAGTGGAGTCATACCTCAGCACCAATAGTCTCAACCTTTTAGTACAAGGGGATTTCATGTAAGTATTGCAGGTATACATGTAGGCTGCTGCTACTGTAACAGGGGTGGTCTTAACAGAAATGTTGTGTGTGGGAGGTCACATCTACTACTGACATGTATGCCATCAGTTACTGACAGGCACCCTAAGGTCATCATAGTACATTACCACAGATATCACAGTTATGGTCCTGTGTAATACAGCAGAGATATGACCAATAAATGTGGACAGTCTGACACACTCTGGTCAGTCCAGAGGTATACACAGAACCCGTTAGTGCAAGACATGTGGACCAAGCCTGACAATGTGGATGTTAACAGCCATGTAAATGGGTATATCACATAAATACTGGAATACATATGCTCACACTGTTTATGCATTCACACACTCCTGTCTGTCTTGACACATAATAACCAGTGGTGCAGAGGTCACATGCCCACATACTACCCACTAGTTAGTAACATACATCTGTACAGCATCTCACTGCTTTGTCAGAAATAAACGACAGTTATGATGGCCCAGCAACAGTACATCTGACAAATATCTAGACATAACATCACACTGAGTAAGTACACTGAGCTGCTAGGCATTTCACAATGCACTGTGCAAACTACAGGCAGACTGCCAAAACACTGGCCTACATTTCTTATGGGGGAATACACATGTACCTGCCAATATAACAGGCTCTACAGGCATGTCACAGCACAGAGCAACAGACACCTGTGTGAAAGTGCATACCCACAACCAATGTGAACACAGCCACAGCCACATATGGTAAGCGTGCTTAATATTACAGTATATGGACTGTCTGATCAACAGCATCCTCATATGTGCCACTCACACACTACCCCTACATATACTGGGCCAATTCACAGTGTATTCTGCTGCCTGACTGTGGTATGGGACATGTGTGTGTTTGGCCCTACAAACATGTAAACTGATAGGGTACCATACACTGGAGCATCATGCAACATCAGATAGAACAGGACCAAGAACAATGACATCTACCACAGTCTGTATACAGGCCAAGGTACATATTTGTAATACACACACTGCTGACAATCACCATAAGAACACAGACCTCACTACTGTACACACTATGACAGAATGTCCAGGTTTTGTCCTCAAATATAACCCATACTATACATAACATGTTTAGCAGTCTGATATCTCATTGGCTTGTTATCAGGTATGATGTCAATAAATAATGGTGTACTGAACATGTGCCCCTCTTACTGCATGACATGTACAAAAGTTGATGGAGTTGTGGCTGGAGGCACAAACACAGGGCCAGTATTGACATGTTACTGTGATAACCTCATACATTTACTGGTGTAACAGGGTTTGTTGTGAAATATGTCCTATGAGGGATATGAAGTCAGTAACTGTCATGACTGTCACCATGTACTGACTGCAATCCACAGACTATGCTTTTGCAGTTCTAACGATAGGTAATCTGTGAGTAACACAACACATGGAAGACTCCAAACACTGGCCAGTCTGCAGATAGCCCTGCAGATGAGAATTACCTAAACCACATAACACTGTCATGACAGGTATTAAATCATGTAGACCAGCCATATCTACACAAACCCTGTTAAACCAACATTACTTCAAATGCAGAAGATCAAGACTTACATTATGTAGTCATGTCTGGAACATCCCCTCCTGTTTGTTGGCCTTTCTCCACAGTGTATGTTGTTAGAAGTATATCCCACTAACTGTGATGCTGTTTGCCAAATACCGACATGAAGTCCTGCTCACAGTGAATGAAAAGGGCCAACACCCACATGATGTTCCTAGTTATAGGAGTGTGTTTCCATGCATTTGGCTATGTGAATGTTACCACAGCTGTTCCACATGCAATCAGCTAGTGGGGGACTGCAATTCATGCACAGGCCATCAGCTGATGAAGACCATCACTTACAAAACACAAGCTGCTGCCTAAGCAAAGCTGGTGAACTTCTCCACATACACTAGAGAGGGAGTAAGAGAGACAGACCTCCAAAAGGGTCTCACAGAGATGGACAACTGGTGCCAAAGCCATGGCCTGAAACTAAATGCCATGAAATGTATAGTCATACCCTTTGGAAAAAACAAAGTGCCCACAAACTACCATATAGGCAGTAATCCATTAAGTATGAAGGAAGTAATTAGGGACCTGGGAACCCAAGTTGATAGTAATCTCTCTTTTGACAACCACATTCCCAAAGTGGTTAGAAAGACCTTCTATATAGCCCACCTCATCATGAAAGGGTTCACATCTAGATCCAAGGAGGTCATTGTACCCCTTTACTCATCCCTCATCAGGCCCATAATTGAATACAATGCCCCGTTTGGGATGTACCTTACCCGACACCTGCAGCAACTGGAGAGACCACAAAAGTACCTCACCAAGAGGATCAAGGGTCTCAAACAGATGACCTATGCTGCCAGGTTAAAGAAACTCCAGCTCTACTCAGTTGCATAGCGCCTACTTAGAGGTGATCTGTGCCTGACTTATAAAGCCATGTCCAACCCAGAATTAATGGACATACTCCACCTCAAAAAATCTAAATCCACTAGAGATACGCGCTCAAGGGATTTGAATCTCAACACAGAAATTAATAGGACATGCTGGAGAGACAGATTCTTGATCCAGAGGCTCCCAGTACTCTGGAATAGAATCCCAGTCCATATCAGGCAGAGCCCCTCACTGACTCTCTTCAAGAGAAATCTTGACGAGTGGATGGGAGATCGTAAGTTCACTCCGGGGATCACTTCTGTGTCACTACTAGACAGAGGCTCAATAATGTAACCAAAAAAAGGGCACAGTAAAACCCATTTTTTAAGGGGTGGCGTAAGCCAAATACACTCTGGCTAGGCTGATAAATGCCCTTGGGCATATAGCCTAGTATCAACCTATGAACCTATGAACAGACAGAGACAAAGTAAGACAGGGAGGGGGTAGGAGAGTAAAAGCTAAACATGCTTGTGTTGCACACTTACCAGTACGGGGTTTCAAGCCCCTGCCTGACTGTGTATCGCTATTACATTTCTATGCAGTTATTGCATGCACCACAGAGCTTACATGTTCGACAGCTGTCCAAAGGTATATTTGACGGTGAGTGACATCAGCAACAGTGATAAAGGAGGGATAAGGTAGGTGTACTACATGTGCCTGTACACAAGAACAGGTGTCAAGGATGACACAGCCACACTCTGTCAGGGACTTACACACATTATCACAGTTGGCAGGGCCAGGATTAGAATTCCTAACTAACTAGTTTGAAACAGTACAGTATTAAGCAGGTATCACATGCATCACAGTGGTAATCAGGCTGATATATGGGCACAAGGTATGTCAAGGTGTCTGACATCAGAATGCATGCTTCAGTAGGCCAATGGGAGGTGTAGTGAGTGTGAATGGCATCTAAATCATTATACTCCACACACACACAGACACAGGTTTGCCAGTACTGACATGCATGAGTGCATTGCTTCACATGTGTGTAGTGGTTGACTGTGCCAGAAGGCTGTACATGGCTAGGCAAAGGGTATACCTTGGAATCAGGCCACGTGACAATGGTCTGCAGTGTGGCTCAGGTGTGTAGTCTCTGGATTTGCCCACACAGGTGGGTATTGTATTCACCATCCACTCATCTGGGTTACTATTGTGGGTGGCCAGTGATGTGCAATGCTTGCCATGTATGTGTTCTATATTTCATAACATGGACGGTGTCTAGGATGTACACATGTCCCACATGCATATTCTGTGACATGTGGAAGTGTACCTGGGGTGTCTGGGGCATGTTGTGTTGGCAGATTGTTATCATCTGATGTGCCATTCCTGACTTCATATGGTGAGAACTGGCAATGGAAACCAAGTTGACCTTGCATCTACACTGACAGCATGATATAAGTATTCACTGGTGTTAGAGGCATCTGTCCATACAAGGCATGTGTATAAGGCATGGTATTTCCTTTGTGGGTTACATTTGCTAACTCTATAGTTGTTGCAGGCATCCAGTGGGGAACATAGCAAAGGACCACTGTATGCAATGATTTGCCTATTGTAGGGATGGGACAGGGTGCCATGTCCTCTGTAGTCCACTGCAATCACACCATGGTTACTATCTGTGGGCAATATGCAGGGAATTACCAACATAGTGGTTGTTGCCTAGCCAAGTGTGTTTGTGTATGAGACATGGGTGGAGAGTGTTCTCTGGGTAATACCAGGGTTGCCTATATTGTTCCTGAATCCATGATGTCACATTTAGGAGTATGAATTGTCTACACCAGCCTCTATGCTGTTTGACATATGTTGTCATTGTAAGATGGACATTGTGACATATAATAGGCCCACCATATAAGAAATTTGCAAAACCTGCTCCACAATGAGTCCACAGCTACCTCCACACAGGATACTAATGACAAACACACACACAGTCCTACAGTTGCCATGTCTGGGATTAGAACTCCTACGTAAGTAATACAGCATTACGCAGTTATAACACACTCCACGAAGCTTACTGGGCTACTTTTTTCCCAAAGATGTATTTCAATGTGAATGCCATCAGCAGGCTTGCCAAAGTAGGGCAATGGACATTATAGTGACTGAATGGCCTCAAAAGCATTGATCCCTGCTCAGGTAAACAAACACACACAGAGTTTCACAGTTGACATGCCTGGGATTAGAACTACCTAACTAGTACATCACACTACAGCATTACACAGTTATAGCATGTGCCATGGAGCTTACTGGGCTACTCTTTTCCCAAAGGTGTATTTCAAAGTGAATGACACCAGCAGGTCTGCCAAAGTAGGGCAATGGAAATTGTAGTGACTGTGAATGGCCTCAAAAGCATTGATCCCTACACAGACAAACAAACAAACACACACACACACACACACACACACACACACACACACACACACACACACACACACACACACACACACACACACACACACACACACACACACACACACACACACAATTGCCATGTCTGGGATTAGAACCCCTACCTAATTAGTACATCACACTACAGCATTACAAAGTTATACCACATGCCACAGAGCTTACTGGGTTGCTCCTTCCCCAAAGGTGTATTGGTGTATTTCAAGGTGAATGACATCAGCAGGCTTGCCAAAGTAGGACAATGGGGATGTAGTGATTGTGAATGGCCACAAAAGCACTGATCCCCACACACACACAACCACACACACGCACGCAGTTTCACAGTTGCCATGTCTGGGATTAGAACTCCTACCTAACTAATACATCACATTATAGCATTACGCAGTTATAGCACATGCCACGGAGCTTACAGAGCTACTCCTTCATCAATGGTATATTTCAAGGTGAATTAAATCAGCAGGCTTGCCAAAGTAGAGCAATGGGGAGTGCAGTGTGTGTGCATGGGACATAAATCATTCATCTGGAAGAAGACACAACACTGAGTCACACGCAGGTTTAAATTTAACAGGTACGGGTATACAACTGCTAGATGAATAATGACATTTACAGTCATGTTATACAGTTATCACAAGCACCACAGACACTATAGTGCTGAGGGATACCAGAGGCAAATGTCTGCAGTGATTGACATTTGCACATGATGTGGTTTTAGCCAATTGGATGTGTGCTGGGTGTGACAGACCTCATGATCGGAGTCTTTTTGTTACTGTCTGTCACTCTCTTCCACACATCTATGTATGTGTATGTTTTGCCTATTATAGTGTGTTGTCCTTGGATATATGTGTGTATTCCTATCCACTGTGTGTGCAAAGCATGACTGATGTGCAATGTGGAGTGTGTGCACAAACTTCTGCTGCTGTCAGATATGTATAGTCCACTGCTGTTGCCAGACATGGGCTTCATTTCTCTAAGTATGGGAGCATGCCCAGTATGACCTTTCATTATTTTGTTTATAGACATGGGCTTTGTTTCTCTAATTGTGGGAGCATGCCCAGTATGACCTTTTGTATTGAATGTGTGAATCCATTCCAGGTAGGTTATAAAGTGCAGGCTTTTGTGTTTTACACCTACAGCTAGCAACCTGTTTCTGTGGGATATTTGTAGATCAGTCGACAATATGGGATATAAATGGACAAAGGATAGTTGGTTACTGTAGGTAATTGTGTCTGTGTTGCTTCTGCTACATGGTTTTGGTGTTAGCAGAGATATATACTGTTTTACACTGTGATTTTTATGTCATCAACTACTGTCAGGTATACATATTTTCTTGCAGTAATTTCCTGGGGAACACAGGGTGAATGAAGCTTTGTCGAGTATTTTGGTCTGCAGCCTATATATTCTTGCACAATCATGCCATTCTGGAGGGGAAGCTGCAGACACTTGCTGATGGGTCTGTGTAAATTTCTCAGCACCTTGGTACAGTTGTGGCCGAGGATCCCATGCTTGTACATCCATTGACGTGATAGTATGGCCATATCCTGCTGTGGCCATACCTCACAGCTGTATAGCTTCACACAGGTTACCCAGAGGCAGGGCTCATATTTCTGGAGATTACCCCTTCACATTGTGGTTTACAAGCAGGTTTGTAGCCACCCATTCCTGTGTTTGCAGCCAGGGATAGTAAGTGCACATGGCTGAGTTTCAGACTTCATACACTCCATTATGTCCGATCTCCTACCCCCATCTGTTATTCTATCCTCTTCTGAACATTATGCAAACATTATCTGATAACTTCCCTATGGTTATCACTTCATCCCAGCAGTATTTTGGAGTTGGTCCACAGTTCATGCAGTAGGACATTGGGGACATGCTACTGGGATTTGTCAACATGTCCTTGCATTTGCATTCTGTGGACTGTGTTATGTTGTTATTTGGGTGTTCATGACATAACATACATTGGCAGTATGGGTGAGACACAGGCCTTTGATAGAGGACTGTAGGGCATTTGGTAGTGATGCAGGCCATCTGTAGCAGGCCATTGCATTTTGTCACTCCTACAGTCCCAGGCTGCAAGCCACTATATTCCCCTGGGGTGACAGAGTAGGTGTGCAAGGTGTTAATGTCAATAGTTTCTGTCCTTACTGATCCAGTAGTGTGGATGCTGGCAGAGTGCTGCTTACAGCTAAGGACACACTTGCATGGGACACCTCTTTAGCATGCTGCATTCTTTGGCTATTTCCATACAGAGGTGGGGAACATATTGTACTCATTCCCAACAGCAGGGATAAGACCTGCGAGGTACCTGTGGCTGATGGTGGGAGAGCTGGGTGCATGTGTGATATGGAAGCTACTTGCAGCTAACTCACAGATATACATGGGGCATTCCACTTATGCTGGCTTGTGCAGGGACATCAACAGTTTCTCAGTACTTCATACCTGTGACTTTTGAAGTCTGCCAGTGTTTGGCCAGATGACATCAGTATTCCATACTCCAAGCCCAACTAATGTGTTGCTAACCTCTATGTGCAATTCCAAAGGTGTGTCCATTTGACAGTAACATTTTATACATTCTCTGTCTAGGGTACTTCCACCTGTGTAGTGTTTGTATGTCTGGGCCCACATTCATGCCATGTCCATCTTTCAGATGGTGACAGATATTACATCCAGACAATTACTATGGCTTACTGCTGGAATGTGTCTTGCTGGGATGCATTGTGTTTGGCAATGCAGTTGTGAGAACTTGGCTCTGTCATCGGCAGGACTGGCCAATGGCCACCAGGACACAACCCACCATGCCTACATGTTGACCGCTCTTACACAATATACAACACACACCAACCTAAAACACACAGCTGTGCATATTGTACACATGCTAAATCTATCCTGCTACTTTGACTGGCTCAAGTAATCTGTGCTCCGCTGTTATTATACCTACGCCTACATGTTACTACATTTCTACATAGGATTATGGTGGGGGGCACACTTGACAACTGTACACATTTACTATCACTGTACTGGTAGTTTAGGTACTCCAGTTCATTCTGTATTATGACCAATCATGCAGACTAGTGGCATATCAGTGTACCACAGTTCTTAGGTTTTACTGACCTACATTTCAGTTTCAGACTTCTTACCCTTCAGAACTAACATCCCACTGCCTGACCTATTGTAGTCTGTCTGTATAGGTCTGGAGGAGAGCTGTTTTCCATTGCCATCAATCAGAGGCCTTAGCACAGCCTTTCTTTGTGTTTGTCTATGTCTGTCCTGCTGGCTGAGACTGTTGTTGGGTATGTGAGCCTCAATGACTTACATGTGTGTGTCCTATAGAAACACATTTGGCCCACCACATTTCCTCAGTGGGTTTTGTCACCTTGTCTAGTACTGGCTACTATGGTGACACCAGTATTTGTTACATATTTCATGCTGCCAATATAGGTGTCTACTATCTGCTGGCATCCCATTCAGCCACCCGATTCCTTTGCATGCTCACATCCATACCATAGATACAAGTAACAGAACACACTACTCCATTCAGCAATTGATAGGGACAGTGACTTACCTTGTGGCTGTGCCAGTATTGTGGATGGTGCTGGAGGGCTAACTATGCTGGCTGCACATAGTACACTCCCTATACATGGTTAAGAACAGGTAGTGTCATGTTTGGCATCCCATTTACTGTATGTGCGAGTCAGAGAGAGTTGACATTCCATGGGTTCCTACCATGTCAGTGTATGTGCTATGAGTGGCCTCTTTGCCAAGGCCTGAGTATACTGGGCATGACTCCTTCTGCCTACTGGGGCAAGCTCAGGTTGTTCCTCCTCTGAATCACTCTGTGCCTGTGCAGGCCCTGGCAATGGTGGGGGGATGGCTCTGTGGCCCTGCCCTGTGCTGTTCTTGCTGCAGCTGTTTCTGCAGGATCATATTGTGTAGCATGGCACATACAATGACAATTTGGGTACATGTAGCTGGTGAGTGCTGCAAGGCTCCACTGGATATGTCCAGGCACCAGAACCATGACTTGAGCATTCCAAACACATGCACTATTATGATTCTGGTCTGTGCATGTGCTTCATTATGGAGTTCTTGTTCGGGTGTGTGTACATATCTGATGGGTGTCATCATCCACGGCTCCAGTGCGTAACTAGCATCACCCACTAGGTTGCCATATGGGATGTCCCCATTGGCAGATCTCTGGTACAGCTGTGTCATATGCCAGATGTGGGAGTTGTGATACCTTCCAGGGCTGCCAGCACACACATTCATTATAATGCCCTGGGCATCACTCATGACCTAACAGTTGATGGAAGGGAAGCCCTTGTGGTTTATGTAGACTCTACCCCGCTCACCGGGTGGTGCTTTGATGGGTATGTGCATGCATTCTATAGCACCCACTACCTCAGGGTATTCTGCCATTTGGTAGAAGAGACACATATCGCTGGTCAACGCCTCACGGGTGTTGAGGAAATATATGTGCTCACCGGCATGTGCTGACATGGCATCCAGGAACTGGTGGACTACCCTGGAACATGATGCCTGGTAGATCCCCATGATATCTCCAGTTGGCCTTTGGAAGGTACCTGTGGCTAGTATTTTTAGGCCTACACGTACTTCGGTATCCACTAGGATGAGTTCCCCTCTGTTGGTTCTGTGTGTGTGAGGTATGGCCATCACAGCTCAACAATTTGCTGTAGGATGTCCCTGTCCACCCTATAGTGCTCCACTATCTCCAGCTCATGTAGCCCCTGGTAGGTTACCCTGGGTCTGTACACTCTTCTCCTTCTCCTCACTGTGGGTTGGTCATCAGCATTCTCATCCTCACCACCCTCAGCCTCTTCCACATATTGATTTATGAGAGCAAATGCAGCCCCTATCATTTTATCGCTTTTGTTAGGTAAAATATCCCCATTTGTGTACACCAGTGGTGCAGAGTTTGTGGGAAAAAACAGAGGGAAAGGTTTTTGCATAGTTTATAGTAGTGTGCTGGGGTGGGCTGGGCTGCTGCCTGTGTAATTGGCTGATTCTTATACATTTCACCTGCCAGCTATGCTAGTTCTCCTTGATTACCTTCCTACTGCTGTTTTCCCTTCCCATTGCCTTCCTGTTTAAGCCCTGAGGAGCGCCGTGCAAACCCAGTGCTCAGATGTGCATGAAGCTGCTATTTCCTGGTTTACTTTTTTTTTTTTGTTTGTTTAAAACCCAGTGTGCGGCACTTACACCCATTTAGGCAATGTAAAGTGTACTTGGCAGCTTCAGACACACCCCCTTCCTTAGCTCTGCTAAGCTAAGGACAACCCCGAGCCACAGGGCTCCAATAAACTTACAGTATGCCTGACACACCCCTCTATGATGTCAGCTAGCTCTTCGGCTTGCACCATGGTCTTCCTGTACCTACACGGTTGGGTGTAGGCTAGCCATGAGGGGAAATCTGTGATTTAGTATCATTCCCCTCATTTGCATAGGATTCCCTGCTAATGTCTAGTTACAAGTCCCACACTAAACCTTCCCCCTTAGCAACCACTATTCACTGGCCTTGTTGTCTTCTGCCTGCCATTGACAATAATGGCAAAATTGTGATTTTTGCAGAGAAAGCTTTTTTCAGGGGTTTTCTTTTATTTTCCAGCCGATCCATTTGTGTGCCGCTGCCCTACGTTTAAATGGCCAAAATTGGCCCCAAAAAAAAAGTTATTTATTTATTTATTTATTTTTTTGCAACTGTTTTCCATGCCAGTGGTCATATATATGGCCACTGGCATGCTTTACACATTATATACACCCTTTAATCAGAGCTGTCATGGCTTCATTTTGTAGTTTGCAGAAATGTACTCGGTTACTAACCGAGTACATTTCTGCAGGTTATACTAGTCCTGCGTGAATGGCTGCCAGCTTTCTGGATTGCTAATTCACCTCATTTGCATGGTTTTCACATGCAAATGGCATAATTAGCATATAGGAGCTCTGTCCATACAGGAACAGTGCAGGAGCACTCATGCATGTCTCGGGAGCTTGTTCCTGGATCTCGTGGTGGCCATATTGCCTCCAGCAGCTCCTGCACTATTCCTGTACGCCCTGCAGAACTTGCTGAATCCTGGGGACCATATTTTCAGATTCACTCTACCAGATCTTGACATTTCAAATAGTTACCATTATGGAAAATTCCTGTACCTGTATAAACCTTCAGTTCATTTCTTATGTGTCCTAACTTGATAAATAAAAAATGAACAAACAAGAAAGCAAACAAGCAAAACATACAAACAGACAAACAAATAAATAAAAAAGCTTTCTACTGTACAATGGTATACATGTCATTATACAGCTTTTAACTATATGTTAAAGGAGATCTTTACTGTGTAGTGGAATTATATTAATGGTGCAGCTTGATTGACTGATGCTTTCAATTATCATTATCCATTGTATTAAGCATGTCTTACTTCATAACACATTGGTTACATTACTCATTTAGACCATTACATTTACATGCATTGCTGGTTTGTAAGAGTTTATGATTTTATTTAATTCTAATATTATCAAAATTAACAACCTTACTTAACTATAATTCATTAGAGATCCCTTTCATTCATTCATTCATTCATTCATTCATTCATTCATTCATTCATTCATTCAATCATCTACTCACTCATTTTCTAAAGATCTTGTAATACTTGGGGTCACAGTAGAAGAAAGTTGAGCAGAATTTCTTAACCCAGCAACAGTCTTTACCTTATCATCTGGGGTCATTAGGTATTCCTAA
Source organism: Protopterus annectens (assembly GCF_019279795.1). Lineage (NCBI taxonomy): Eukaryota > Metazoa > Chordata > Ceratodontiformes > Protopteridae > Protopterus > Protopterus annectens. Next base: position 557,870,251 of record NC_056744.1, on the reverse strand, counting down.
GGAAATGTGGAATGTGAATGATGCAGTCCTTGAAATGGGGCCTGGCTTGTCTATGAAATACTAGTAATCAATACACATTTGTGTGATCATTAGTGTGAGACTGCTGGAATTTTCAATAGAAGGTTGGAATTTTCAATAGAGTAGTTGCTTCAATAGAAGCAACTACTCGTCTTCCAACCCACCAAACATACTCAAAACAACTCTCACTTTAACATCACAGCAAAAGACAACACCACTATACACCCAACAGAACACACCAAATTGCTAAGAGTGGAAATAGACAATAAACTAAAATTTGATATTCACATATCCATGACCATAAAAGAAGTTCACAAAAAACTAGGAGCATTATACAGAAATAAGCAACTTCTCACCAAAGCAGCAAAGATTTCAGTAGCAAATTCCCACCTTATCTGCACCCTACATTATGCCTCTTCAATATATACCAACCTAAAGCAATGCAATCTAAACAAGCTAGAGACCTGCTACAACAAAATCGCCAAATCCACCACAGGGACATCCTACCATATTCACCACTGTCTCTCACTTGATGAACTGGGCTGGCTTGAACTCCCTCACCTCCTTCAATGGTATCAACTCTCACTCGCCCACAAACTAATAAACCATCCACTGAATGTCCCATCCCTCCAGAATCTAATCCAACCCTATCGCACCACCAGACCACTAAGATCCAGCAACAAAAATCACCTGCAGATCACTAAAGCCAATAACTCTGCTGGTGAAGCACTATTCTCTTGTGCCATGGCCAAATTATGGAACTCCCTCCCACCCACAATTACCTCCGTACCATCATGCACCCACTTCGAAACTTAGCGCACCTAAAATCATGCTGGCTATGCCCTTGCAACTCCCACTCTATCACCCACCCCATCCAACCACTACCTTTCTTTCCACCCCACTAACTACCTTGATTATAGCAAGCTCGGATGCTCATAAGCCTACTACTTATTATACAGCATTAACTTCTTATTGTAACAATTGCTAATGTCTGTTATGTACTTTGCAGATAAAGATTCGAGTTGTCTACTGATGTACTATGTTCTTCATCTGTAACTATGTTTGTAATTAATTGCTATGTTAATTAAATTGTTAATTGCTATGTAAATCCAATGTAACTACTGTCTGTATATTTTAACTGTGAAGCTTTTCTCCCTGGGCCTCCGCTGAAAATGGACATACGTCCAGTCGGACACTCCCGGTCAACAAATGTAAATAAATAAATAAATAAAAATAAATAAATAAGGTTGAATTGCCATTATACCACAAATTTCTCCTTTCTCTATGATGTTGCAACTTTAGAGTTAGTAGATATATTATATGAATACATATCTTGAATGTGAGGGAGAAGGGGCTTGGGCCCTTGCAAAAATGTTTTTTTTGTATGTTTTTGTAGCTTCAAATGTTGTTTTCTTTCAGGAGCTTTAAGTCATTTGTGAGCACAGACATGAGAAGACCACAAGTAAGTCAATAGCTTGTCAGAGAGCTCCATCCAACATGTCATGGTGTCATGGGTCTATCTTGGGGGTCTTCTCCCAGTAAGACATACAGAGAGTCCTGACCTGAGGTTTTGCACTAGAGAGACATGACAATACACCTCCCTGATTTGGGCAGAGTGGCCACACCTGGGGTATTCTATTATTGAAAATGCATAGAACACCTCCCAATGGAATGCACAACAGCACAGCAAATAGAAGTAAAAAATGAAAAACTATATGGCTAGTGAAAAAACAAAATGCAAAGTTGCTCACAAATAAAATTTAATATGCAATTCTCTAGTACCTCGGCAAACAAGCCTTCTTAGAGTTAATACAAACCAGAAATAACTCCACAGTTAAACAGAAAGATTTAAGATCAACCATCAATTAAAAAAACTAAACAATTAAAGCAATAAAACAATAAAATTATAGACACTTCATTATAAAAGGGCTTTCCAGTCACACTCTTTATTCAAGCCCCGAGGGAAGAATGTGCCAAATTTCAATATAAAGACTGTTTCTTTATATAACAGTCAATCTCTTTTCCTACTCAACTCAACAAATCGAATCATGAAATTTCTATTCTCAACTGACTACTTTTCTGCAACCTCAGAAATTATGCTAACCTTGGGGTGCTACCCTATTCCCTTAGAGACCATCACCCTATATTTGTCAATAGAGAGATCACCCATCAGCTGGAAAAAAACATCAATATAGAACAACCCAAAGTCTTATAATTTTCATTCTGACACATTCAATAATATGCTAAAATATGTTCAGTGGTCTCTATTCATAACCCTGCACCTACATGAAGCCATCAACAAATTCAGAAAAAAAATCATAAATATTTTAAAAAACCCTTGCCCCTATCAGAAACAAATGAGTAAAAAATACTCAGTCCTCCTGGCTGACTCATTCAACTAGAATTCTCATGCAAAAACATGACAAAGCATGGAAACAATGGCACAAAAATAAACCCCCTCAAACCTTACATCTATACAAAAAGTTGCATAACCTCACCAATAAACAAATTCACCTAGACCAATATATATATATATATATATATTATACAGAGCCACAAGATAATCATAAAAATCCAAGGAAATTCTATTAAGAACATTCTTCAAACCGGCTGTGTTTCCTCACTAACCACCTACCTGAACTTATCCCCTGCAGAAACAGAAACCGAAATTATCACTTTCTTCATAGACATCATAGCTGCTCTTACCTCCGGCTCTCCTCAGCCATTTACTCAACCTCACAACTCTACTAGCCCTGACATCCCTGCCTTTAATCTCCAACCTGCCTCCACATCATATGTTAAGGGGCTACTAAAGAAACTGAAACACTCTTCTCCTGCTGATGATCTCCATGCTGAATACATTACATTATACTTGCTGCTGACTCTATTGCATATTCATTCTCTGTTCTCATCAACTGATCTATGCAAGACTCCCATGTCCCTGCCTGAGGAAAAACTTCTTTATTATTCTCCTCCATGAGGGAGGTAACTCTTCTGAAATCTATTACTTTAGGTCAATTGCCATATTGTTCCCCCTTTCTAAGATCCTGGAAGAGTGGATTTATTAAGCAACTCCTTCGGTACCTCTTACAAAATGGTCTCCTAGCCTCAGCAGAGCATGGATTCTGACCAGGCCATAGCACAACAGCTTTCCTCAAGATTTTGGACACCATTAATAAGTCTAAAGTCCAAGGAAAATTTCCCTCTTCTGCTTTTCTGGATCTCTCAAAAGCCTTTGACACCATATCAAATAAGAAACTTCTGACTCATATATCCTCTCTAGATCTTTTAAAACCAAGTCTTTTATGGTTCTCTGAGTACATATCTGAGAGAATCACTCTGTCAAATGGCTTTCTTCTATCTCTCTCTCTCTCTCTCTCTCTCTCTCTCTCTCTCTCTCCTTTTCTCCTAGCCAAAGCAGGTGTTCCTCAAGGCTGTATTCTCAGTCCACTGCTCTTTAACATTTTCATTAGTAATGTATATACTTCCTCTCAGTAAGCTTGTCTTCAACTAAATTGTACTGCGGCTACATCCAAACTAGCTGGCCATCAGTTTCTGTATTATAAAATTTTAAATATACATTTTAATTTAAATCGGATTCTTTATAATCACTGCAAAAGTAAAGAAGAAAATAGTATACATACTGATGTATATGAATACTGTTTGTGGTAATTGTAAAGAAACATCCAAGTAAAGGGACAATGAAATGACTGTGTGTGTGTGTGTGTGTGTGTGTGTGTGTGTGTGTGTGTGTGTGTGTGTGTGTGTGTGTGTGTGTGTGTGTGTGTGTGTGTGTGTGTGTGTGTATGTGTGTGTGTGTGTATGTGTCTGTGTGTCCAAGTAATTGGACAATGAAATAGCTGTGTGTGTGTGTGTGTGTGTGTGTGTGTGTGTGTGTGTGTGTGTGTGGGCATATGTGTGTGTGTGTGTGTGTGTGTGTGTGTGTGTGTGTGTGTGTGTGTGTGTGTGTGTGTGTGTGTGTGTGTGTGTGTGTGTGATCCATTACCCTTCTTAGTACCCCATTTGACCATGATCCAGCTATGGCCCTAGTGCCATTGATGGAAACAATAGCTGAAGAGGGCAGAATGCCACTCATACACAGTGCCATATCTCTGATTCCTGAGGAACATACCATTACCTTTCCAGAGCTCAAGGAAGTTCAGGTCATGCCTGGCAAACCTACACAGGGAGCACCATTTTTCCTTGGTCAAGAATTGGACAGTGAGGACACCACAGAAAATTAGAACATTGGTCAGGAGTGGTATGACTTCAGCCACCAGCTCCATGGCTCCTGATCATTTACCAGGCTGTGTGCACAGTAGGCATTATATAACAGACTTGCAAGGCACTCATCCAGGAGCAGGTGTATACAACCAATGCAATGTCAGATATGGTAGATGCAGTGAACCACTTGTGTGAAAATGTATGCTAAGAATTTACCTAACTGGCTGGCATGCTGAAAAGGCACCTCATTGTGTCTACTGTCTCTATTGTGCCTTCTGCATCTGCACGTCAGAGCTGATGTCATTGCCAAGGCTGTCACTCATCTACATTAATTGTGAGTACACCCCACAGGGCAGGTAGATCATGGTCACTTCTGTTACCTTCTCCACAGCTGTCACTGGTGGTGAGCCTATGCAGTATGGCACAGTCTCCTTCACAGATGTATCCCAAGTAGTAGTCTGGTGCATGGCATGAGCAGACAATCACAGCCTCATAGCTTGTCTTTGTACTTCCTGACAATTGTTGCTGCCTATAGCATACCCAAGAGCAGATGAGCACAGTCTGCATTCTTCCCATCGGAGATTCCATTAACATCATTCACAGCTACATACACACATCTGCAAGAGCTATGCCCCATCAAATCCATACTGAACAAATAGCCACTGCATGTAGGCATTTATCACTTAGGAAGTACCATCTCCTCCATTTACAGTATATTATTCTCTCCCAGTAACCCATGCATGTCATTCACTCTTTTACAAATCTTTTGCCCCCCTCTCTCACCAATGTGCACATCATTTATCACTGTCACTATGCCCCAAATGTGCATATGATGAACACTATGCCTTACTGTAACTGTTGCATTATATAGTTAGGCAATCAATGTACTTACTGTACTGCATAACCTAAGTGTAATATTGCATGCATCAGTTTTAATCTTTGATGTGTCTTATCTGTCCTGCAGTTGTGGACCAGATGCCACTTCCTTGCTACTATTTCAGCATATTACATAAGCCCCTGTCTCTCATGGTCTTCCCTAAAGCCACTTCCTCTGATGGCTCCTCATCCATCTCCTTCTCCTCCACCACCAGGTCCAGCAATTGCAATCCCATTCTGGACCATACTGTATCAAGCCACTGGAAGAATCCAGACAAAGGAACTGGGCATGCTAACGCTGACCATATGTTCGATTATGTTATCAGTCTGCAACAATGCACTGTTGTACTGCAGCTAAGCTTTGCAGTGTCATAAGCCAAAGGTTCCAGTACTTGTCCAGCATGGATAGGATGTCCATCTGAAGTTACCCTACACAAATTACTGATATAGGCTGGATTTGTGCCAGATATGTCAGTCATGGAAACTACCTAAATGGCACAAAGACACACTGTATATAATAACTTGTATACTGCACAGCACCTAGCTCTTCTCCTTAAAACTTCACCCCCACACTTATATATACCAACTCTGAGATTGCCATTCCTCATGGAGAAAAGGGAATATTTTGAGAAATGGCATCTCAGACTTAGTACATGTAAATCAGTTCTTTTGGCTGTTCAGTCTCTATATTTTCAAATTCACTCTACCAGATCATGACATTTCAAATAGTTATCATTATGAAAAATTCTTGTAGCTGTATGAACCTTCTGTTCATTTATTATGTGCACTACATTGATAAATAAAAAAATGAACATACAAGAAAACAAACAAAGAAAATAAACAGACCCAAATAAATAAATAAGCGTTTGACTGTACAATAGTATACATGTGATTACAGAGCTTTTAACTATATGTTAAAGGAGATCTTTACTGTGTAGTGGAATTATATTAATGGTGCAGCTTGATTGACTGATGTTTTCAGTTATCATTATCCATTGTATTAAGCATGTCTTACTTCATAATACATTGGTTACATTACTCATTTAGACCATTACATGTACATGCATTGTTGGTTTGTAAGAGTTTATGATTTTATTTAATTCTAATTTTATCAAAATTAACAACCTTACTTAACTATAACTTATTAGAGATCCCATTCATTCATTAATTAATTAATTAATTCATTCATTCATTTAATCATCTACTCACTCATTTTCTAAAGATCCTGTAAAACTTGGGGTCACAGCAGAAGAAAGTTTAGCAGACTCCCTTAACCCAGCAACAGTCTTTACCTTATCGTCTGGGGTCATTAGGTATTCCGAAGGAAATGTGGAATGTGAACGATGCAGTCCTTGAAATGGGGCCTGGCTTGTCTGTGAAATACTAGTAATCAATACACATTTGTGTGATCATTAGTGTGAGACTGCTGGAATTTTCAATGGAAGGTTGAACTGCCACCATACCACAAATTTCTCCTTTCTCTATAATGGTGCAACTTTGGAGTTAGTAGATATATTATATGCATATGTAGCTTGAATGTGAGGGAGAAGGGGCTTGGGCCCCTGCAAAAATACGTTTTCTTGTGTGTTTTTATAGCTTCAAATGTTGTTTTCTTTCAGGAACTTTAAGTCCTTTGTGAGCACAGACATGAGAAGATCACAAGTATGCCACTAGCTTGTCAGGGAGCCCCATCCGATATGTCATGGTGTCATAGGTCTATCTTGGGGTCTTCTCCCAGCAAGACATGCAGAGAGTCCTTACCTGGGGTATTGCACAAGAGAGACATGACAATAGCATTTATATTACGCTGTTGAAAACTCAAACTGTCAACAGTGTAATAATCGACACGAAAATGTCGAAACTCCCGAACATCGAACACACACACAAAAAAAAAAAAAAAAACACCCAAACACAACACAAATTGCTCTATACAGGGGGGCAAGCCCTCCTGCACCTCCCACACCCCCACTACTTAAATATACCAACTCCGAGATCACACTCTACATTGCAGTAAATGGAAATATCCCCTTTCTGAGATTTCCGTTTACACACACGATGACTTTCACTTTTGACATTTTGGTGCCGACAATATCAGCTTCGATATTGTCGGCCTTTGACAGGGTGAAGTAGATCCTTTTGTGCTTATAGTCTACCCATTTTGTCCACCTCTCCCTTGCAGACCTGGTGGTATGCCTATGGGGTGGGTCTGCAGTCGAGACAGACAGCATATTGCCCTGCCTTAGCAGCTCAGCAACATCTCATAGGTTCATAGGTGACTACTAGGCTAATGCCCCTAGAGCCAACACAAGCCTAGCTCAAGAATATTCCCAGTCGTCCTGTTACCAGACATTAGTTCCTTGTGCCCCTATTGAGCAAGGCTGTTGAAGTGATTCCCCAGGGTGAATTTCCTATTACCCAACCACTCATAAAAATTTTTCTTGAAGAGGGTTAGTGAAGTGCTCTGCTTGACATAAATAGGGAGTTTATTCCAGAGTATGGGAAGTCTCTGGGTTAGAGACCTGTCCCTTCAGCAGGTTCTGTTTAATGTGGTGATGTGGTTGAGATCTTTGGAGCATGTGGTGTGAATGGATTGAGACTTTTTTAGATGAAGCATGTCTAGCAACACTGGGTCAGACATGGCTTTGTATGTCAAGCAGAGATCGCCTCTAAGTAGGCGATATGAGATGGAGTATAGCTGGAGTCTTTTGAGTCTGTCTGCATAGGGCATGTATTTGAGTCCTAGGATCCTTTTTGTGAGGAGGTTTTGTGGCCTCTCCAGTTGTTGTAGGTGTTTAATGAGGTACATGCCAAATGGGGCATTGTACTCTATAATGGGTCTAATGAGGGAAGAGCAGAGAGGGATTATAACTTCTTTCTTCCTGGATGAGAAACCTTTTGTAATGAGGTGTGCCACACAGAAGGATGTTTGAACTACTGTGGCAACATGGTTGTCGAAGGGGAGGTTGCTATCGACCTGTGTCCCTAGATCTCTTATCACACCTGAGAGGGCTACCGTCGATGTGGTAGTTCGTGAGCACCATGTTTTTCCCAAAGGGGATGACGATGCACTTTTTAACATTGAGCTTAAGACCAAGGTTCTGGCACCAGTCATTGGTGTCTGTGAGGCCTTTTTGTAGGATGTCTACATCAGCTTGCAATCAATAATAGCTCCCAGTTTGAAGTCATCCATGAATTTGGTTAATCAGAGTCCCTTGGTGTTGGCCTGAACTTCAGAGAAGTAGATTCCAAACAGGAGAGAACCTAGGACAGATCCCTGTGGGAATCCACTTGTGAGTGCCTGGAAGTCAGATTTTGAGTCTGCTACTTTCAACATGTGGGTTCTGTCCATGAGCCAGTTGGCAAACCATCTTATGATGTAGGGGTTAATACTTAGGTTAGTGAGTCTGTCAATGATCCCTGAGTGGGGGATGGTGTTGAAGGTCTTGGCAAGATTGAGGCATGCTGTATGGATTAACTTGCCTTCATCGACTTCTCTGGTGACAGATTTGAATAAGTCTATCAGATTGAGCAGACATGATCTGCCATTCATGAACCCAAACTATGAGTGGTCCAGGGTTTGAAGGTTCCCTATATCCTTTCTTTATGAGGTCCATAATGATGCGGCCCATGGCCTTACAGATCTGGCTTGTCAGGCTGATGGGGTGGTAGTTTCGAGGGTCAGTAGTTAATCCTCCGTTGTGGAGCGAGATGACTGTAGTGGTGTGCCATTCGGTGGGAACAAAGCCTGAAGTTAGGCTGTGGTTAAACAAAGCACTCAGGTGTGGTGTCAGTTCCCTTTGTAATTCATGTAGAACACAGCCAGGTATATTATCAGGTCCCATGGAAGTTGTATTTTTGGCTTTGGATAGTGTGGCTTCTACCTGTGAAGCCGTGATATTAAGGATTTGGCATTCCTCGGGTATTGGGATGGGCCCTTTAGGGGATGAATGGGAGTAAAGTTTACACTAAACCTGCCGGCCAAGATATTGGCAATATCTGTCGGTTCCGTATAAGTGCTGCCATTGTGCAATAGCTCAGAGCACCTCTGGGTATTCTTATGCAGATTCTTGACATAGCTAAAGAATGCCTTGTGGCTATCTTTAGCATCTTTAGCTATTTTGTTTTCATAACTAGCTTTGGAGGATTTGATGAGGGATCTCAGTTTTTTGCTGAGATTTACAAGGGAATTTTTCCAGTCTTGGAACTTTACCGTTTTTTTGCAACAGTTTTTTCCTTCTGTTGTAGAGTTTGTTAATGGCAGGGCACCACCAGATTGTCTTCCTTTTTTTGGAGGACAGGATCTTGGTTCTGTTTGGTATGGCCTGATCTATGCACTTGTGTAGATGCTCATACAGCACCTTGGTGTACGATTCAGCAGCGATACATCCATTCCCCATTTGCATGGATGACGTGAAGTCTGACACTTCTGCCTTTAGAAGCTCAAAATTGGCTTTGGAGAAGGTCTTCACTGTGGTTTCCTTCATGGGGTGAGGGTGGGATTTGGATATCGACTGTGATTAACTTGTGGTCAGATCTAACCAGGTAGGAGTTGATAACTGGTGTAAAGCAGTGGTTCCCCATGTTTGTAATAACCAGGTCAAAAATTTTTCCACCTCTGGTAGGGGTGAGAATGAGTTGGTCCAGGGCATTGGAATAAATGAATTCCGGAAATTGTTGGGCAAAAGATTTGGAACAGGAGTAATTTTCCCAGTTAATGGAGGGGTAGTTAAAGTCTCCCAGTATAAGGGTATTAGGTTGAACCTTAATGCTTTCCAGAGTGTTCAGGAATGCAGAGTGGGAGTCTTGGGACATTGTGGGAGATCTATAGCAGACTACAACCTGGATTGCAGTTTTATCCAGTGTTAGCTGTACCTGTAGTGTCTCTTATACATTATGTTGGGCAACTAGTCTGGAGGTGTGCGTATCCTTTACGAAGATGGATACACCATCACCTTTGGTGCTTCCTTTAGGGCTTCTGTCCAGTTTATAGGGGCTGAAAGGTGTGATATGCAATGTAGCCTGGTAGCGCTGGGGTGCTCTATGGAGCCTTGAACCAGGTCTCTGTTACTGCACAGAGGTCGATGTTCTCCAGCCTGTTCCCCTCTTCTAGCTATGCTTACCAACATGTCAACCTCAGCCTTCATTGGGGATCAACACAGGAGGCATTCGCAGTTCTGCCCATCCAGCCTGAATGGTAATACCCATCCCTTCCTGTGGCTCCATCCCGTGCAGCTAATCAAACCCAGGTTGTCTGGTTCATGGGGCTTTATCTCTCTATGATACCAAAGTGGTCCATTTCCATTCTATATGTGTATTTTTTTTTTTTATTTAAAGTAATTTTGGTTAGTGAGTCAAGACTGTACCTAGAGTGCTACAAATGTCTGCCACTAGCAATTTCAATACCAGGGAAATTAAAATGAAGACATATGTGGCACACATTGCAATTAATAAAGTGCTTTCATGCATATAGTGCAGTTTATGATTTTTCATTTCACTTAGAAATCACGTCAGTAGACCAATATGTATGTATAGCATTTCATCATATGCAGCTGTTTCATGCATTCAAGCATTTCACGTACCCTATTTCAGTTAGATGAAAAATACAAAACTGTCACAGCCTAGTGTATCCTGGTATGTAAAAATTAAATAATCTTTGCATTTGTTGAGGTAAAATTTGCAAGTTACCACAATTACACAGTTTCACCAAAGACTGTGATTTTATCACAATCTCGTTACCTTAAATTATATTTCCAATGACACAGCTTTGATCAGTGTGGGCATTTTAAATATATCATTTTTAAATATCTCATCTGAAATGGATCATGCGGATATGTAATTTCCTAATTTTGACTGCTCTCACACAATGAACTGTATTTATTACACACAAATATTTTAAAGTAAGTTTATAGCCTTTATTCTTAGTAGCTTAATTAGTGTGACAGGAATAGCTGAAACGTGTCATATAGCATCAACATAATTGCTATTGTTAAGACAAAGTTAAAATAATGAAAGTATTCCACATAGTTCCCTAATTCTGGACTGGTGCTAACTAGCAGAATCATTGGACTTGCAATTATCTGGACAGCTAGATCTAAATTCCAGTCATTCATAGCTTTCTGAAAAATAATACCAAGCCCACAAGCAATCTTCAACTACTGAAGGACATTTTAATGAAAGTGCAGCAAAGCTGAAATTAAATGAGAAGACTGAAGGATGAAATCCAACCTTTTCATATACAAAATACCTGCCTGTCAGCTAAGGGCCAGTTTTCAAGCAAAATACACTTGGCAAGCCCTGGAGAGCAGGCTGCTATGTTCATTTAGCCTGAGTCAGTAGATTGACAATGCATCATAAAAGGTGCTATGAGGATAATGCATAAGGGCTTTCTTTTTAATAACAGACTATGTAAATGACAAAGGCCATTAATAAAATTTGCATGGAATGTCAGGCAGTGGATGAAAATAAGGTTAACCCTTTCAGAGCCCAAGAATGTTAATTACTTCAAATGCCAAGCACTGAGCATGGCTCATTAGTTGAAACACAGATAAAAATGTCCTTCATTTATTATTTCCTTCATAGTATGTATATTATGATTAAAACAGGTATAAGAAGGAATAACATATACTGACTGTAGATGCCAAAATAATAATTAAAAAAAAAGTTTATGTTATCCTCCAGAAGAGCATTACAATGTTTTCTAGTGATGCACCAAGAAACACTTTTGAGGCTGGAAGCCATAATATGTATGCTTCAGATTTATAATTGTCTAATACTGATTTGTAAGATTACATATCCTCCTTAAATTGATTTTAGCATATTCTATGAATTCATTAGTCCAGAAAGGAGAAATCTAATTACAGTGGGAACTTGTGAGAAAGCTTCAAAGCAAAACTGTACTTCAGTGTAGTCCAATGTTGTTAACACAAGTAATTAAGAAAAAAAATACAGCTACCCCAATGCACAGCACTGAACTCAATGCAAGCATTACAGCCTGCAGCCCACAACCTGTGACAGCTAAAAAATGCATTCCAACAGTAAATTATTACAGTGCTAAGAGTATTCTATTTTTTTTTTTTTGCGGGGGGGGGGGTGGATTAAGCTGAACTGAGAAAAAGGTAAAAAATGTAATAGGATATCTGGAAGAAAAATAAGAAGGCAGATAAGCTGTATAAGGGGTTGGGAATGGGATGCCGTATGCTGTGTTCAAAATGCTCCGGAAGTGTCAAAAAGAGATTAGAGAATAAATCTATTGTGGCTAAAAAGAAATGTGAGTTTCATCATTATGGCCACATGCCAGGCTCATATGAAGTACAATGCAGTGAGTTAGAGTTTTGAAATGTCATTCGAGAAAGTAAAGAGAAGGGCAAAAAGGAGGTGGAAATGCAAACTGGTTTTCCCAGCCGTAGTGGTGGTAAAAAAGTTATGCAATGCATCTACAGCAATGGCAGGTTGCTTTCCTAGAAGACAGCAGTCTTCAAGGCAACAGTTGACATGGTTTAAGTCAAGAAGGAACAGCCATTCAGACTTGACCTAGTTTTATGAATGAGTTGCAGAAGTTAACATATTAGCAAATGTGTTCTATTTGGTCTTCACAAGGATACTGTGTCAGTGTCACACACACACACACACACACACACACACACACACACACACACACACACACACACACACACACACACACAGCTGCTTGGAAGACTGCAAGGTATTGGAACATGTGCAAGACAGGAAGTGGAATCCATTATTGAAGAAAGACAGAGCACTGAGGACTGTGGTGAGAAGAAAATTTCAAAACTAATGTAAGAGATTAGAGATACAGCGCAGGAAGCTTAATTCAACCCTATACTTTTCCGTGTGCTTCTTTCAGACCTACGCATGTAAGTAGAGAATGAGAATATCCTCTTTTCTGGTAACATAAGTACAACCGTGGTAGTGAAGAGTGAAGCAAAGAGTCTAATGAACGGCTCAGAATGCTGACTGGTATGTAGAAAGACTGACCCCTGGATTCATGAAGCTCGGCACAAGGCCGGTGTAAGGCTTGTGCCGGCCGTGCGGCGTATATATGGAGTAGTAGCGCCATATGCATATTAATGAAGGTGTGCAGCCGCCACAGCCACGTGCATAGGAAACGTGCGCGAGTGCATGGGGCGTACCAAAGTTGCGGAGGGAGGCGTGTCAATGTCGGCTGTCGATGAGCAACCTAAACTGCTGAATAGTATAGTCTGCCTGCAGTAATACTCGCACCTATGAGTGTCCATGGAGACTGAAATGTATACAAAGCATGCAAGATAGTCCCTGCGAACAGAAAATGAAGAAGCAAACACAAATGCACAATAGTGAATAACAGGTCCCTACCCTTGAACAAATGACAGAAAAACCGCGTGCCCGTGGTCCAACGTAGTGTTTATAGCTATACCATGTGGAAGTGAAACATATCATATGCTAGGGCGTCACCAGGAGGTACGTCCAGCCCAATGGAGAGGGTCACCAGCTGACCCATAATGTGAGGGAGGGTACATAGATGTGCAGATGTGTCCATAACAAAATACACGAGGAGAAATGTTGATATATGTAGTGACTGTATGTCCGAATCATATCCCACAAGGGATGTAATAGTCACATACAAAAGGTATGTCTGTATCCCACATAACAAATGTGATAGGGAATAGAATACACATGTAAATGAATCAGGAGCATAGAAACAGCTACAACAATAAGGACGCATGTAGGCCGAAAGGAACAGTATGACCCGTACCATCGACTAAGAATACCACCTGTCCCACTTTGCGAGCGACAGTACCACTGCGGCCAGATGTGTCCTGACACAAGCATGTAAACATGGCAAATGTGCAGAGATTATAGGACATAATTATCCCTCAGACGTCATGTAATAGTGGCATTAAACAGTTGTTCTCCACACGTATATTACATAAATGTCATAAGAAAAAGAATAAGCCACTGAAATGCTACAAGACTAAAGCTTAGATATAGGCAAGAGTTGTAAGTTCTGTCTGCCGAACTGACCGTGTGTGTGTGTCGGTGTGGAAAATGTGTTGTGTCCACCGCAAATGTTACATTGTGGCCAATTGAAATGGTGGAAACAGTACCGTAGACTGTGGGGAGGCATTGTCCACAACAGTTGGATATGTGGAAGGAATAGCATGGACATCGGAAAAGGTGCCATCCCCCCAATGAGTACAACAGGTCTGCAAATCCCGGGAGTCATCGGTCGAAGCCAAACTAGTATGTGACACAGCCGAATGGGTAGTACCCGGGTATACCAACTAAATAACAAAAGTGAAGTATGGGCGTGTACCTATGTGTGTGAGGTATAGCACGTGGGAAGCAAACATGGCAGGGTAGTCCAGACAACCATAAAGGTACCCAACACCTGTAGGGCAGTCAATGTGCTACTCTGGCCGTGTCATGGCCCAACAACAAAAGTAGTGAGCTATCGGATGTGAGTAATTTGCATGTGAGGGGTGGATGGGTAATGGTAAAACCCGCAAAGGCGATACTGTGTCGTATGCAGAAAAGGTGAACCAGAGGTATAGGAGAGGGCAGCGGGTGAAGTGGACATAAACACAAACACATGGAGAAACAGCTGCAAGACAAGCAGACAGGCCATAGTGTAGAACACAATCCCACAAACATATGTATCATGTAAATGTGCGATCAAAATGTATAGATATGTCACCGTCACATACCCACAGGTTGGTCCTGATGGAACTGGCCATAACAAATGCAACACACCTGGCTGCATAATGGGCTACTCAGCATACCCTCCACATCACACAACCCAGCCCCGTAACAGAACGTCCACCAAATCCACCCGTACGTGGCCCACTGGTCCGTTGCAGACACATCTACACATACCGACCCCTACGCATATGTAGTAGGTATTGTCACCCTAGGCAGTGTCAGGATAGCAAACCATGTATTCCCTGCATGTTAAACCCCCTGCACATTTTCATAAAGCCAAAATACATTTCAATATCGTTTCTGTGTGGAATGGTCCAATTTCTGGAATATCCCTTACGGGATAAGTAACCTGTGTAAATAGTAGAATGGGTATGACGACCAGATGTCCAATCCTGTACATATCTGGACACAAGTCAGAACGTGAAGTACAGGTCCAAGACACTGTCCAGACCTGAGTGGTCATGTATAACCCAGTACCCAGGATAAAACACCTTCCCGTGATGCACGTGTCCCCACACAAATATGCGGGAGAATATATCGCACACACGCATAGTGGCAAATGGCAGAAGGGTGAGGAAGACACCTGACATTAACAGGAGAACCCTGATGAAGTGTGAGGGATACCTAGTGTGTGCCGGCGTGACCGACCATACCTGACAACCTGTGTGAGCTAGATATCTGGACAGAGCTGTGACTACAAGTGAGACAAAGGTACAACAGCAGGTACAATATGCAAAGATAGCTGTTAGAAGTTATTCATGTATGTGCAGTCTGAGTACCTGGGAAGTCCACTGGGTGAAGACGTGCCCAGTAACAGCAGAGGCCCGGGTAGAAACGCTCCACAAGCAATACAAGGAAATAAAGGCTACATAATGTTAAAGGTAAAATACAAGAGTAAAAGGCATACAGTCAGGAAATACACATGCATAACATGTGCATAATAAGACAGTGCAAATCCATTGTTTGTAGTGGTAAAACAGAAATGTACAACAATGACATACTGGGAGTCAAGTGAGTGTCAGCTAAGTCTGCTTAAGCTGGAGGGTAGAGAGGAGCAGGAGTATGGAGAGCTCAGAGGAGTGAGATCCGTAGAATGTATAACAGGTGCAAGCAGGAATATATCCATGTGGATGGATAAACATAGATATATCATAGAATGACAGTTTGCACAATGGCATTAATGTCCGGAGTATGAAGTCTGAAACTCAACTGTCTGCCAGCACGTCCCGACATCTGTCCCTAATGCCGAGCTACTGCTGTGCCAGAACACAACAGTGTATTACAGAGGTTCGTACCATATCACTCAACTGTCCAGATATTCGCAGAATGACCAGAGTGTTGTGTGCCTCCGACAACCTGCGTCTGTCCGGTAAATAGGTGTGGATTGACGTCACGAAATAATGAGCATTAAGTATAGCACTCCACATCCTGCAGAAGAGTCATGACAATGCAAAACCTAGTATTCTATCAACATTATAAGCTTGTAAGGAAACTAGTTAAAATGTGTCCCTCTTACTCTCCCCATCATGTAGGGTTTGCGCAGATTTGTTGCTCAAAGAGGTCGAGAGGTATGGTCCGTACATATGTACAGTAACAAGCCATGACATTTGTGTAATGTACAACTGCATACCTGTAGTCACAACATGTCCAAGAAAATAATCCCTGTATGAATGAATACAGGTAATAGTCAAATGTGAATGGGAACCCCCCCCCCTCACCGTGGAGTATGGACCGTAACAACCCCACCCATAATATGTACAGCCAACAGAATAAGCTCCTGATAGGTGCCCAAACACATGTGTCTATAAATACAGGTAAAATGTTCATAATAGGGAGATGCTCCCTGTCCACATGCTTCATCTGACATTTGAACTCGGCCAGGGAAGTTCCGTTCACCAGGTGGACAAGCCCATACCCAGATCACTACATGAACACCCTGACAATCAGAAACGTGTATGTGATACAACTATATGCCCTGGTGTTCTGCATATCCTCGGAGAGATTAACAATGCAGCTGGGGTCCACAGCAGTAGGCAATAAGGAATGTGTAATACGTAGTACCGTGTTTCCCACAGCAGGGGAATGGATGCCTGTGTTGTAAGTGAAGTGGTGAGGCGTATGTTGATGTAGCTAAGTACTATGGGTATGCATATCAATGAGGCAGAACAGCAACAGAATACTGTTTCTGGCATCCGTCCAACGTGAATGCAGTCCCGGTTGACCTACGACCACTGCAGATATCCCTGTAAAATGTAATGAAAGCGTTCATGCTGTACACACACTTAAATACGTAAAGGTGAACCGTGTGTTTCACACCAGTCCGTGAACTGGACTACTGATAAGTAAGTGTTACGGTCAGACATATGAAAGGCCGCGCAAGCATACATTTATTAAACAGATGTAACCCACAACATGTAAATGCAAGTGCACCTGTGCGTGTGTGATCCGCTCACAGCGTAGTAAATGAATGCTGTTTCCCCCACGTTAGATATACATGGCTCAAACCTCTTAACCCCGTAAAGTATGAAACCGGACAAAGGCATGCAAACTACTGGTACAAATAGGGACAAACCCCAGATATGTGCCAGAACAAGCACAGAAAGTGGATAGAATAACGGGCGTGTCAGTAGCATGGATTCTCTGAAGGGTATGCAGTCGTAACCTGAACAGCTTGCCAGTATTTCCAAACGTAAGTCTTTAATGAAATGCCACTACATTGCCAGATAGACACAAGGTTATGAAAAACACACCGAAGATAAAGAGACAACCAGCTGTACATTCTGCGACAATCTGTACAGTGGAAAGGTATGGTATGGATATAGATATATGTGTATACACATAATCCACAGACGTAAACCAAAGCAAATTATGAAATGAGGACTGTACATGTATATATGTATACACAACAAACATATGTCCCGTAGATATGACATATGTACATAAATAGGCCATGGCATAGCTAATATGGGTAGACAAACAGACATGCACGAAAGGTGAATAAACTGCTGCTTTCCAAACCATTGGCCAGAAAGTGACAGTCCAGCAAGTTCTACACTTTAAACATGCATATAGGTGTCCATTGCAGGACCCCAAAAATTGATCCATACGTAGTGTCAACCATCATTGACGCAAAATAAGTGACCTCAGCAAATACGATATAGCTGTACATGCAACAGTAGCAGGTGCAAGGGTAATGACACATGTGTCGATAGAATGTATAACGTACGAACTTATATCCGGTGGGTGGGGAGTGCATATAGTACCACTCACATTAAACATGTGTAATGGGTACTGTGGAGGGGTGTCAGGTATGGGAATCATGGGTATGCAGAAATGGGCCTAGGTGTTGTTTGGCAGAGATTTATTAGGTCCGCCCCGTGGGAGTGATGTGGGTATAGCACACGCCTATATTCTCAATAATGGGGCAAACCATCCACTTGATATTGCGTAAACCATTGTGGGAATATGTAGGGCCCTATATCAGTGTCATGTAGGCGATTATCATGGATGGACATGCGTACGACCAAGATGGTAACCATACCTGGCAAACTGTCAGAATAAGACAGCTGCACTAAGGCATAGTACATGAAATACAAATAGGGACTATATTAGATATACCCCAGACAAAGTCAGAACGTTGATAGAATACTGGCGTAGCCAGGAATACGAATGTTATGAGTGTTATTAATCATGACATAGAAATGTCAGTCACTATTATCTAACCGCACAGTTCGTAATGCCTTGCCAGTAATTTACCAGAAAGGCACATTACTATGACAAATGTAACAAGAGCAAAGGTCAAACATCAGGGCGTTTACCCATAATGTGTACAGGTTAGGGGTATGAAGGTAACCTGTCCAAAATACATGTACAGAACTAGTGATACTAGGTGGACAGGTGAGAAGAAAGACGTCAGGACAAATGACAAAACATGTACAAGTCATACGCATGTACTCCGACAAATGTGAATGACAATGTATGCCCTGTGAAAGTCAATGTGGAAGGTTAATAGACTCAAAAGAAATGTGTCCCTCAGGGTGTCATGCAGTGTCACCATTACAATGTCCAGTCCCCCATACTCGTACGTGAGCTCTGCCACTGACGGAAAGCGCAAATACCGGCGTACACATACAGTACATGATAGACTAATTAGTGTGGATAAGCAGCTGTTGGCCTGTGTGAGGAATACAACCCTCTGGGTGGGCGTGTCCTGCAATATAAATGTAATGGCATGTGGCCTGTGATGCCGCCATACAGTGTGTGTATTGGTGTCAGAAAGTTGATATCTTGTATCAGACACATACTCCGCAACTGTACAGATTTACACAGAATGTGCAGAGTTCGGCCTCATATGTTTGGTGTGTTCCACGTAAAATCAGTACCATTCTGGCAAATTTCTGAGAACTGAAGTCATGAAATAATGACAAACATGTGAGTTTAAGACACCAAATCTGTCAGAAAAGTCATACTAATGCAAAACCTATCATTGTGTCAACTATCTACGTTTGTAAGAGCAATATGTAAATACTGCCCCTATGTGTCCCACTATCAGTTAAGGCTTTGTCCAGATGTTTGCTCTAGGAGGTGGAGTGGTATGATCAGAAACAGATACATGTGTGAGGAAACAGCATTATCGACTGCAAGATAACGCAGAAGGTATGACAAGCGCTGCAGTAGGACGTTCAGTACTGTCTGCAGGTATGTGCTGACATGTCAAATGACACAGCAGTCTACATGAAGTACCTATAGGGCTGTCACCTTTACAAATGATAATAGTGGGACATACCCACAGCCATGCACACAGCACAAATAGACATACACACAGCAAAACTAGGCCATGATACATGAAGCCTCCGGTGTATACGAGTAGAGTGAGAGTACAGCAAGGATAGATGTCTGCCAAGCTATACAGCAAATGCCTGTAAGGGTGTGTAACACCGCCCGTAACACGAACGTTGCATGGACAATGTTGGGATTTGCAACATACCCCATTGGTATATATATATATATATATATGTATATATATATATATATATATATATATATATATATATATATATATATATATATATACATATATATATATGTAGAGATACAGACATACACACACAGACACACACACACACACACACACACACACACACACACATACACACACACACACACACACACACACACACACACGTGGCAGGGTTGTGAGCAGAATACGAACATAACCACTGTACCACACAACAGCATTACGCAGTGACAGAACGTGCAACCGTGAATAGTAGATCACGGAAATCACACAGGCATACGTCTAGCCTGTAGACAGCGGCATCAAAGGCAAAGACGCCGCACAGATGTTATGGTGAGTGAATACTGTAAAAGCAATGTACTGTTGTCATGCAGCTGAAAACACACACACACACTTGGCAGGGCTGGGAATCGAACTTACACCTAACTACCCTATCACACTACAGCATGACGCATTTACAGAATGCGCTACTGAGATTACTAAACACAGCAGTCCCACAGGCATCCTTCTAGGTGCATGTCGACATCCGCAAAGGCAAAGACATCAGCAGGATATATCTGTGGTGTGAAGCATCTAAAAGCATAACCTGAGTCTCCAGGCGGATGGGAGCATGAGCACACACACACACACACACACACACACACACACTTGGCAGGGCTGGGAATCTAACTTACACCTCACTACCCTATCACACTACAGCATGACGCATTTACAGAACGCGCTACCGAGATTACTAAACGCAGCAGTCCCACAGGTATCCTTCTAGGTGCGTGTCGACATCCGCAAAGGCAAAGACGTCAGCAGGATATATCTGTGGTGTGAAGCGTCTAAAAGCATAACCTGCGTCCCCAGGCGGATGGGACGCAGTGCACACACGCACACACACTCACACTTGGCAGGGCTGGGAATCAAACTTACACCTCTCTACCCTATCACTAAAGCATGACGCATTTATAGAATGCGCTACCGGGATTACTAAACGCAGCAGACCCACAGGCATTCTTCTAGGTGCGTGTCAACATCCGCAAAGGCAAAGACGTCAGCAGGATATATCTGTGGTGTGAAGCATCTAAAAGCATAACCTGAGTCCCCAGGCGGACGGGAGCATGCACACACACACACACACTTGGCAGGGCTGGGAATCGAACTTACACCTAACTACCCTATCACACTACAGCATGACACATTTACAGAATGCGCTACCGAGATTACTAAACACAGCAGACCCACAGGCATTCTTCTAGGTGTGTGTCAACATCTGCAAAGGCAAAGACGTCAGCAGGATATATCTGTGGTGCGAAGCATCTAAAAGCATAACCTGAGTCCCCAGGCGGACGGGAGCATGTGCACACACACACACACACACACACACACACACACACACACACACACACACACACACTTGGCAGAGCTGGGAATCGAACTTACACCTAACTACCCAATCACACTACAGCATGACGCATTTACAGAACGCGCTACCGAGATTACTAAACACAGCAGTCCCACAGGCATCCTTCTAGGTGCGTGTCGACATCCGCAAAGGCAAAGACATCAGCAGGATATATCTGTGGTGTGAAGCATCTAAAAGCATAACCTGAGTCCCCAGGTGGACGGGAGCATGTGCACACACACACACACACACACACACACACACACACACACACACACACACACACACACACACACACACACACACACACGCACTTGGCAGGGCTGGGAATCGAACGTACACCCAACTACCCTATCACACTACAGCATGACGCATTTACAGAATGCGCTACCAAGATTACTAAACACAGCAGACCCGCAGGCATTCTTCTAGGTGCGTGTCAACATCCGCAAAGGCAAAGATGACAGCAGGATATATCTGTGGTGTGAAGCATCTAAAAGCATAACCTGAGTCCCCAGGCGGACGGGAGCATGCACACACACACACACACACACACACACACACTTGACAGGGTTGGGAATCGAACTTACACCTAACTATCCTATCACACTACAGCATGACGCATTTACAGAACGCGCTACCGAGATTACTAAACACAGCAGTCCCACAGGCATCCTTCTAGGTGCGTGTCGATATCCGCAAAGTCAAAGACGTCAGCAGGATATATCTGTGGTGTGAAGCGTCTAAAAGCATAACCTGAGTCCCCAGGCGGATGGGAGCATGCGCGCACACACACACACACACACACACACACACACACACACACACACACACACACACACACACACACACACACTTGGCAAGGCTGGGAATCAAACTTACACCTAACTACCCTATCACACTACAGCATGACACATTTACAGAACGTGCTACCGAGATTACTAAACACAGCAGTCCCACAGGCATTCTTCTAGGTGCGTGTCAACATCCGCAAATGCCAGGACGCCAGCAGGGATTGTATAGAGAGTGTACGATCAGACATAGTACTGTCCCACGGTAGACGTATACAACCACACGGCAGTGGTGTACTCGGGGCAACTATACATGTATGGAGCACTACAACAACAATACATAGACACAGTACGCACCACATGACAGTACACCCTTCCAGATAGTCACCCAGTGTGTACTCGGTAGGCATCCATCCTGACGTTGAAGACGGAAATCCGTTGCCTGGATGACCACCATGGCAATACAGGATGTCAACGGCCATGCCCATGCACAGAGGGACATCACAGACACAAGGTGTCACTGGCCATGGCCGCACAACTGGTAATATACGTCAGTTCGGACTGTACTGTGTGCCGATCTACACAATGGCATACTGGGCATGCTCACACACTTAGCTGTTGCAAAGGGCCATCTTGCATGCAGATGGAGTGTAAACACGGAAGGTCTCAGTTTGGACTGTACCATGTGTCCATCTACACAACTGCATACATGGACTGTACTGTGTGTTCATCTACACAACAGCATACTGGGCATGCTCACACACTTGCTGTTGCAAAGGGCCATCTTGCATGCAGATGGAGTGTAAACACGGAAGGTCTCAGATTGGACTGTACCGTGTGTCTATCTACACAACTGCGTACATGGACTGTACTGTATGTCCATCTACACAGCAACATACTGGGCATGCTCACACACTTAGCTGTTGCAAAGGCCTGTCATGCATGCAGATGGAGTGTACACACAGAAGGGCACAGTACAGAAAGGCACAGTAAGGTATACCTGTCCTCACGCACAGGGCGGTCACACATGCAGTGACCTGTACACACACAGCTGCCATCACAGCTGTCACAGGTGCAGGTCACACATGTACACACTGCAGTGTATATTGTAGCTGTCAAGTCATCACCATGTCATCGGTGCAGCACTACACAGCCTTACAGTACCACAACACCATGTGACACATGACCACTGGGCTGTACAGAGGTGTACACCAGCTGTGCAGAGTACACATGTACCAACAGGGATCCAACAGTTGTTATGCATTGCAATGATACCAGTATACATGAACAGGTCAGCTCAAGACATACCACGGCCCTTACACAGCTGTGACACATGACTGTTGCTGTACACCAATGAACACACGTCTGGATATGTCATACATGTGATTGTGTGGATGTGTGCATGGACTGCACACACAACACATACATACATAGCCTTTGATGTACCTCATGCATAACAGTGGCCTAATCAATGCTACACATGCAAATGGAAGGTGAGTCCATGTCTGTTGAATGCTCACACTACAGGGAGTAGCAATGTTGACCGGGACACATACCCTTGTACTGGTCGCCTGTGACACCCGTAATATCATACCACAGTCCATGTGTTATGTATGTCAACACACATGTCCAACAATAGCAATGCAGTACA
Organism: Protopterus annectens; assembly: GCF_019279795.1. Classification (NCBI taxonomy): domain Eukaryota; kingdom Metazoa; phylum Chordata; order Ceratodontiformes; family Protopteridae; genus Protopterus; species Protopterus annectens. The sequence goes on along the minus strand of NC_056744.1, from coordinate 557,846,585 downwards.
AACATGGCAACAGGAGACACATGTGACATCTGTACTGTGCATGCAGCAACCATGCTTGTGCAGTGGCCGATGTCTGTAACATAGTTGCACCTAACTACGACATTCAGTCGCAATGCAGACCCATCATTGACACCTGTATAGGGTGACATACAAACAGCACGTATGGAGGGATGTGTGTACATAAAGTGGTGAACCACCTGTGTAGATTTATGTGTGCAGGGGGTGGCTCACAGTTGTGTCACACACCATCCTATCATGCCATGTGCAAACAGTACGTTATGTCGCTGTTACGTGACGGTGCTGACATAATGCATACACAGCGGTCAGGTGTTACCAACTATATGTCACATGGCACCTGTAACACCTACAACCTCCCATGTGCATATAGCAGCACATTTGCCAGATATAGCGTTGGTACACATAATGCAATCAATACCGCTGCATGTCTATCAAACTTGACATCATATGGCAGGTGTATCATTCCCAGCACTGCCATGTGTGTCCGAATGTGTGACTAGAGATGCCACATATCGCGTGGAATATGTCCCAGTTGTTACACATCCCTGTACACTATTGTAGAGATCTGTACATACGTCAGTGTGGGAAGCATGACGTCGGCCGGTGTGGTGCATCACACACGTCGGCTGTCAGTATACACATGTGTGGTCACCACAGTGTGTGTGTGTCTGTATATATGTCTGGTGCTTGGTGTGACTGTGTATGCTAATATACAGTGAGAAATGATCACTAACGCCACGTGGTGACTAACCCATAATGATGATGCAGTGCACTACCCTGTTGATGCCATAGGTCCCAGCCATACTGGCTACCTGTGCATGTTCCTTCTCTGTGACACGTCGTGTGGGTGCATAGTACTGTGAGGGTGATGACCACATAGGCAAGGGTCCCCACCTGAACACTATGGGGTGTGCGTTATAGTGGTGTACACCCCGTGAATGTGGCCATGTTCCCGTACTGTTACAGGGTCCTACTGCTGCACAGTGTGGCCTCCAGCTACCAAGTGACACCTCACATCATCATTGGCCAGACCACTGTGTACAACCCCTGCACCATGTCACCATACCTGTAATGTGTCCTGCTATGTATGTCATGTCTCTGTCCAGTGTAGCCTGTGGCACTGACCACATGCATCAGGTGCAGTATATGTGCGGACATCTGTGTCATGTTGGTGTTTCCAACAGTCAGGTTGAGGGTACATGTAGCATGCTGATATTGCCAGACGTGCCTTTGAGTAATCCACAGTTACACGTGGGGGAATGCAAACACTGCTACCTGTAGACACATGCAAGTACACCATAGGAGGGAACAAGGGTATCACAACCAACATGGTGCTACAGATGTAACCGAGACACATACCGTGAACACATCACAATGCATGCTGCACCTGCACTACATGGTATGACCGGTGCATGTCAACAGTACACAACCTATGTCACATACACATCTCTCAGTATTCACACACAACCACTGCAACATACACATCCCTCACTATGCATACACAGGTAATATTACATACACCTCTCACTATTCTGTTCACCCTGTGCATTAGAATATTTGTGCATAACCCTGCACCGATGGTGTGGATGACAGGGATGCAGCACAGGCTTCATCATATGCACAGAGTGATATGTTTGCCAGGGGCATAGGCTGCACCAATGAATAACATCATGTGTATGTGTAAGGGCCGGTGAGTTGATTGGACATGTCTGTTCAGACTGCATGTGGATGTTGTGGAGCCCTACAGTTGTGTTTGCTGTGTGCGTGTATGTGTGTACACAGTTCTGCCATTTGTGAGGCCTACACGGGGTATAATTGACAGCCCCAGATTGTACAGACCAGGTTGTACAGCTCACTGTGTCCGTCCATGGCCATGTGACCTGTGCCTGCCTGAGGTTGCACGGGCACTACCAGGTGGAGGTACAGAGTGGCTACTGTCCGACGACACATGTCCGCTGGAACCGTGTCCCCGCTGAGAACGTCCAGGGCCACGTCCACATGGCCTGCTGTGTCCTGGTGTTGACAGCGCAGCACTAGCTGCACTGCTACTGCTACCGGCACTATGGGAGCGGGCATGTGAGGTGGCACGCTCACGTCGACCTACACTAAGTGGTGTTGCTGGCCTACGTCCACGTGGCCTACGCCTCACTCCTACCAGATGTTCCAGCACAGACAGCTCCCGCTCGCTGATTGCCATGACTTGGTCAAGGATTCCGACCATTTCACCCAATCGCCTATCCAGAACATCAGCAATCTGCTGTTGAGCATTTGCCAATGCCTGGATGTTGTCATTTAGGGTATGGATAGCAGCCCTCTGCAGCCTCTGCCCTTCTCTGTTCTGCCATTCAGCACGTGCCTGTGCCACCATTACAGTCTGGAACATGTGTCTGGTGATTCCAGCTGCTGCGCTCTGTCCTGCAGGTGCATGTCTGCCAGAGGACCTCCTACGAGCAGCACCGTCCACATGCCTGTGTGGCACATCTGCAGTCATTACACTGACACCATGGTGTGTAGACACACCTTCTTTAGCCACCACACGTTCCTGTTACACGCTAACAGACACTGACTGTCCTTCCTCTATGGCCACTGGTGATGCGGTATGTGTTGGCAGCAGAACTGTGTGCGGGGAAGAGGGGGACATAGCTGGGATGGTAACCATTGGCACAGATTCAGCCCCTGACAACCCTGCCTGTACCTCATGCATATGTTCATCACCGCTAGTATCTGTGGGACACTAACATCAGATGGACCGCAGGAGGGTAACACACCTACATCACCTGTGAATGCAAAGAAATACTGTAAAGTACAATAGACACAGACACACACACACAGAGACACACACACACACACACACACACACACACACACACACACACACACACACACACACAGACACACACACACACACACAGACACACACACACACACACACACACACACACACACACACACACACACACACACACACACAGACACACACACACACACACACACACACACACACACACACACACACACACACACACACACACACACACACAGACACACCATGCATGTGATTTGTCAGATGGCATGCAGCATGCCTGTGATACAGCAGAGGGCATGCAGCTCAGACATTAATAGTGTTAGTAAGCATACCTCCTGGGGTGCACACTACAGCAAGCAGGTGTCATATCAGTAGCCATGCAGTTCACACAATCATGGTAGTATGCATGCATCCCTGTGATACACCATGTGGCCCAGAACAGGATAACAGTACACATGGCTGACGTGACCTTGACATGTAATCTGATGACATGTGCATTAACATGCATACATGTCTGACACAATGGTGTCCTGACACATGTACAGCATCATAATGGGCTTCACATTGCAGTGTTGTGTGTATGCCCTACAGATAGAATGCATGTTTAGCAAATGTGCATGAGCATGGGAGGATAGTGTGAGCCATCTACATTGCTATGCAGTGTGAAGTACAGACACTGTGCCATTGCATGGCATCATGAGGCATCTATGTTGCTGTAGAATGCATAATATGTACACATTGCATAGCCATAACTGCAACACAGTCGTGATGTTCAACAGATCGTATATGGTAGACTTCAGTGACACCTCCAGTAGCTGTGCACAGGCTTTTAGGATGTCCAGTGTACCACATCAACTGTATAATTGGTCAACTACGGCTATAATTGGGCCATGTGTGGACAATGTGCAACAGGGTGTATACACATCCCATGTACTGTGTGGCTACATGTCTCTGGCCATCCCCCATGGCCGTGTTGTCCCATATGACATACACCCATAGATGTCAGATATGTCACAATCCACAGGGCTATGCAGACAACGGGTTGTATGTTTGGTATGTGGGGTATAGTTCATACGATAGTGTGACAATATTGCAGACAGAACACTACATGTCTGGGACATGTCAGGTGGCACATCACAATGTGTGCACCCAATGCAGGGGCATATGACACAATGGTGACACCTGTGGGCTGCCCATATCACAGCTCACTGTGTGGTACTGTGTGCGTACCACACATGTTGTTCCAATGCATACTACATATGCCTCCATTGTAGAACACCTCCACCATTGTATGCACAGCTGACCACACATGTCACAATGACAAGTACTGTGGTTTCAAGTCGGTGTATCATTTTGTTTGTATATATTGCACATGGGTGGCCTGTGTGAATGATGGGTGATGCGACCTGCATATCGTGACTGGAACAAACATCAGGTGTGCAAGTGTTAACTGGCCACATGGCAAATAGATCTACACTGTAACATGCCTGATACTGATGACAGTCTCACCTGCAACGGACTCATGTCTGTGCGGCATGCCAGAGGTACCTGTATAGGGGTGACACAGCAGTATGAACATTATCCATGACTGTATGACAGCCACAGGTTGCACTGTGCATGTGAACACATTCACCTGTGTAATAGCATATAGTATGCTATTACACAGGTGAATGTGTGTAATAGCATACTATATGCTATTACACAGGTGTAATAGCATATAGTATGCTATTACATACATTCACCTGTGAAATAGCATATAGTATGCACATGTGTGCATACACAGCGTAGCATATTGTAGTATGCAGCATGTGTGTCCACATACCTTGCATATGTTGTTACTTTACATAATGTACAGTGACACATGCAACTAAATGGGATATAATAGCCATATGTGCAGTACTGACTTACCAGGCAACTCCAGGCTCATTGGTTGGGAGACACCCACCTCCACGATGGCAGCTAGTTTTTGTGGATGCTGTTCCCTGGGTGTCCCCAGACTGGCCAGTAGCTCCTAGGTGTGTGTGAGTGGGGGCTGGGTTGGTGACACACCACCTGTTCCACCTTGTTCCCTGGCAATTGCAGTGGCACACTGTTTTGCATGTCGTATCAAGTCCGTGCAGTGTCTGTGCACCTGCTGGTAGGTGTGGTTATGGCCACCCACATCGTTCACCCTCCTGCGTGGATCCTGCCACAGGTCATCCCGCTGCTGGGCATGCTGTGGCACATGGCTGAACAACAAGTCATAGTTGTCATGGAGCTGTGGGATGAGGACATCATCCTCCTGGCGGCTGTATGCTGGGAGGCGTGTACGGGGCATTATCTGTAAGACATAATGATGGTGACAGGTCACAGTTTCAGAGATGTACAGAGATACTGCTGCACATACATTTCTATGACATCTACTACATCTGCACAGTTATCTTTGCAAAGCATCATGACACTGACACGACTGACGTGTTTGTGTCACACACGTCACACCCATTATGCATTGGATATCATCACCATATATGTGCGTCACCTCATTACAGTGTTCATACTCCATGTAAATGCTGTCTTGCTGTGGGCATGTCTATTTGCCTGCACTTGTGTTCTTAACCTATCTGCACATGCCTGGATGTGTCCACGGTAATGCTGTTGACCTGGATGCTGTGTATATGTCACATATCAACACAGACACAGCCGTAATGGACTTGAGCAGTGACAATGCACACATATGCATGGACACCTGTACATGCATGTGTTTTGCCATATACATCTACACAGCACTGTACAACTGTTCAACATCTTGCCACGGATCACCTGTATTGCACATGCGATAGACATGGGACAATGGCTAGTCAGACGACATTCGCAGGGATGGTTATCAACCATAGCATGTGCGGGCACGGTTTCCAAGCTGTAACAGACAGCCATTATGCCACCGCAAGGTGCATCAGTGCCACATTACTGATCCAGTCAGTTGATAGTACATCTACCATGCGGCCATCACACCATGTATGACTGGGATGACATGTGCAGCTTTGATGGACAGGGTTGCATGGTATGGCGGGAGTATGTCACATATATGGCACAGGGATCGTTCCAGCCTGTGGCGATCCTAGTATTAGGATGGTGGCTGTCCATGACATATGTCTTATAGATCAGGATATGGACATGTAGCATGTCCATCATCATGGTGTAGCAAATGTCTTTCTGCAAGGTAGACAGCATGCTGCATAGTGGAGGTGAGGATTGTGAAGGCTGGTATTGCACATCCATGCATAGCCATTACCCCTTAAAGGTGGTATGTGATCCAATATTGGTCACCACAGTGCTGTTTATGCCTGTCCAGTGATCTCCGTGCTCATGGATGGCACCCTGACATGACATGGGTACCTCATATGACTACCTAAGGGGCCTGGAGACATCACCAAGTCGGGGGGTGCACTGCACAGCACCATCCCTTACACAGTGTCCATAATGTTGACCACAGCCTAGGTAGTAGTTTATGGGTACAGGGATGTTCACCTAGCGGTGACAATGCTGGTATCATCCATCAGACTGTGCACATATGTCACACACCTCACCCACACAGCCCATTCTGTATGTTGTTCACAACACTGACACAGCTATACTGATAGGTCATGGCCATTCACAGCCTTACATACACAGATGCCTAACATTTGTCTGTGTGGTATGGGCTACAATGAGGGTGGGGTACAACACATTAACCCTGTTCTTCTGTAGCTGGCACTGGTGTGATGTGCACATGTCACTCTTGCACCTTTTGTAGTTGTGAGTCTGTCAACAGGCCACTGGTGGAACACTCCTGTGACATACAAAGGTATTTGTAATCAAACATCCGTGCTGTCTTGTACATCTGTACTGCTAACATCTACAGTGATAATGGTTCATGGACATGCACACCATACTCAGCAGGGTTATAGTGCAGTGCCACCCAAAATGACTGTCATCACCACTTGTGGGTTGATATTATCCAACACCCTATCTGTATTGTATGGTCATGCTAGATACTTGTTCAGAACTTGTGAGCATGTCATGAGCTACTGATTACTATAGCACCCATTCCACACCATTTCCCACAGGTACACTGGCTGTCCTACACTTCCCAGCTTGCTTATGGTACAACAGCTGTCGTACACACTTAACGCACATATCCTGTGGGACATGGTTGTATATACAGGCATGTCCACCTGTCACGTACCAGTGCTACTGCCTGTCTATATGAGGGATATGTCGTACATGTGGCAATAGAGCAATTGTCTCATGTACACATTCAATGCTCACCTCCCAACATACGACACTACAGCCTGTGGGATGCACTTCTGCAACCGTGCTGGGGGCATAGCTCTCAAGTGTACCTCGTTACGAGGAACGTACCTCATTTGGGGTCTTAAAAGGTGCATGTTACTCAAGGTTCCACATTGAAAAGGTCTGTCACACATTCATTGTTGGACATTGTTTACCTGCTAGCCATGGCTAAATAGATGGGAATCATATTAATTCATTAGAATATCTTTTTATATGTAAAACCAGCCTATGTTAGCCATCATATGCCCTTCCTAGTTGAAGCTGTTAGTAAGCCAGTTGTAAGTGTTCCACGTTTTGCCCATTTGTCACACATTATGAGGGCTAATGTTCCTCATTTTGGGGACAGGAGGTTGACAGCTATGGCTGGGGGTAATGCTGTCACCAACCCTGACTGCACCTGACAGTCATTTGGGGATGTGTAACATTCGCACCACACCCCACCCATCACATAGTCTCACATGATCTACACCATTGGCCACACCTACGAGGACAACTTGTGCAGTACATCTCCATACTCAGTGCAGGCACCAGAGGTAGCCCCCATCATGGAAGACAACATCACCAACTTATAGCCCACAGACTCATGTGTGCCCATCACATACAGCCAATAGGGAGTTATAACATTCACAACACACCAGTCATAGGTGACTCTGTAGGGAGTCACACTGCAGTTCCACACAGCAGGCTACACAAGGCGATAGTCGCTTACATCTTGCTGTCGGGTAACTGCTTCTGCAACATAACCTATGCACCCATGCCACACCTCACCAGGTACGATGTGACTGTCATTCTCCATGTTAGTGTGACTGCCCTGTGATGCCACTTCACAGACTACGTGTGCAGGGGCATGCAATAGTTCACCAGTCTTATAGCCCTGAAGGTGTGTGCCAAGCCCTGGGGAGCATTTTGCATTCGTCCGGACATGATACCACTGTACAACAACCGACTGTGTCACTTCAACAGTTGCCTATGCTCCTATTGTCATTCCACAGGCATCTGGTATGTGTCCGCTTTGACTGACCTGGTCAAACTCACTGCTGTGGCACAGATGACTTGCACCTGTCAGCCCTGGGAGAACAGCTCACATGTAAGGCTCGTGCTGCTTCTATAATGCCTGTCTTGCACAGTTTCCAATAACTGTCACCGGCAGAACGGGAACTGGCAAGCACGACATGGGGTCATGTGACACAATGCTTGCATCTTCCTCTGTGACGCACGCAGGCAAGGCACACCTTATAATGCACCACTCAAACATCTCTGCAGTGACTGGGACCTGCCTCTAGGCTCTGCAGAGCACACCTGCAATGACAGGTTATAGACAGACTATACCTTTCAGGCACATACCTGGACCTGCAAACCCACAGCTGAGGGGTTCCCATATCCCACTATGTTGTGCACACATCCTGGCTAGTTACTTAGCACAATGCATCAGAGGTGCTCCACGTGCAACTAACTGTGTCCGGGACCGCTATACACATTGTAACAAGCTACAGAGTCAACATCATACCCCACGGTTAACATACCTTATTTGTTGGTATATTGGACAGTGGGCCTCAGACAGCTACTACTGATGTGTGACTGACACTACCCCACACTTAACTGGGATAGCCACTCATGTACCGACACATCCATGAGTCATAACCTCCACTCTGCTGGATCAACCCATACACACCACCTCCAAGACCTACATTAACCTTGACATGAACACTACCACCATGTGACTGGTGTTACACACCTGGGGTTATCCCCTCATTGGTGGATTCCGAACATATGCTAATCAACCTTGTTAGCCACATCCTGGCACCACACCCATCACAGCATATACAGTACATGAGTACTACAACACCTACCACAGACGTCTGCTGACAGTGGCTGTTAACGTCATGACACCCGTGCAGATGGACAATGCACATACAAATGCTGACACATACCCCAGTGCACTTCATTAGCATGTACACAACTGCATGGATCATGCTATTCCACACAGAGCCATGATGGTTCACACCAGATAACAGACGCCACTCTGGTGGTCATGTTCCATGGACATATGATGTACAACAACAGGTGTAGACTGTTGCACAGTGGTGTACATTCCCATGGGTGGGGTGGATCACTGGTCAGCCGTGGTAGGGCCACAGGGTCCCTCATCACATACTCCAAGACTAGCTACATAAACGTGATCATGACACATTCCGTGGTGTACCACCAGGCATTATGGTGGTATGTCAGTAGTCGATGGCAACACCCACATCTGCTGTCACATACAACAGTCACTCAGGAACATTACAGACCCAGGTGATATTGGCAACATGCTGGAGGATGGATTCAATGCTAACATTACACCCTCTCACTCACTACAGGGCCACAATCCATACAGGAACATTGTGGTGTCCCTGTGGTCACACCTACACAGTACTGACCTGCACTCTATATGTCCTGGGACACTGGCCCCGTGTCACCTTCCAACGTCCCAGGCTGTGATGTCCACCAACCTCTGAATGACATGTCTCCCCACTAGGCCACCATATTCAGTAATAGCCTTGTTTCAGACATTGTAGCCCCTGAATGGCACACAGCAGCATTTATCACACTACACACAGGTGGCACCACAATGCACGAGTGGGACTATAGTCCTACACACCTGACTGGACTGTTCTGCATGGCTATGGGGCACATCATCAAGGACGTCATTCATAGAGACATTGTTGGGCTCCCGTCCTTTGCTGCCACCCGGGTTGGGCTTGTTAGGGCCAGAGCATGGCCCCTACACATGGTGGACTCCTTTCATACAGTTACCTGGGCAGTTGCTGATGGTACGTGAGTCCACACATCCTACATTGTCCTCTCATTGCCTTTCAGCACCATTCTCCATTCTGGTATTGACAACATACACATCCACCTGCACATCGTACCCTATGTCTCAGGATGTTATGCAATGTGGCTCATGGACAGGACACACACAGTGAGGCCAGCATACCGTAGTACCTACTACATGTCAGGTACATTTGGCATACCACAGTCCTCAGTCATAGGGCCCCCTCTTGTTCAGTATATGCTTCTCTGCAGTACAGGCTAGCACAGGGGACTTTCCCTGCCTAGCTTTCAAACCCCTGCATACAAAGCGCCATGATTGCTCCACCAGCTGATACTGACTCCATCCATATGGGTGTCGCTGTGACAGATACATGATATGACTATCATGGCATCAAGCTGCATGACACAAGGTGCATGAACTTCACCTTTGCATTACACCATTCACCCACTGACTGTCACATGGGTGGTAGTCCCCTACATACATATCACATTGTACATGTTTGCAGTGCACACATATGTCGCACCCACTCCTGTGGTTACCGTATTGCCACTGTGGCATGGATATCCTTCTACGTGGCCACACCTATCTGTACTGGGTGTGTAGCTGGTACATAGGCACCCATTGAACCTCTGAACTCAAGACATCTACACACATTCAAGGGTACACCACCCCATTTAGGGTGTACCTTACACAACAGCTACAGCTTTACATACCACAACATTAACACGCCATGACGTTTACTGAGCTCCGACAGTTTAAGTATGCGGCTGCACTACGGACACCACATCTGTACACATTTGCATACTACATACTCAGGGGTGACCTCTGCTGATCAGACAGGGCCCATGTCCACAACATTATTAATGGATATCCTCCTCATACGCAACATAAGCAGAAGCCACTGTGAGCAACATGCTCATGGATATGTGCACACACGCCACAATGAGTGGGATGTGCTTGAGGGTTACATTCCCAAACCGGACACTCACCATGCTTTGGAACATAAGTCCTATGTACATCACGCAGGGACACTCAGTAGCACTGTTCATGTGATACCTCCCTTGGTGGTTGGGAGACACATGTAGGCCTGGGATCACTGCAGTGGCTGTACTGTGCAGAGGTGCAGGTGACACATGGCTCTGCTGTTCACAGGACACTATCCTAGAGAGGTGCCACTAGTGTGAACACTGTAGTTGTGCTTACACATGGACTTGCCAGACTTCATAGTACCCCACTGTGCACCTGTGAAGCTATTACATGTCCTTTGTGCATGGTTACTTGGTAGCCCTTCCATTTAGCTTAGCTATCATGCTATTACAATGTTCCATACCTACAAGCCATATGTATCCTGTTATTGTACATGCCAATAGACGATACCTGTGGTATGCATGATATGCCTGTTATGCTGTGTAGAATATCTGTCATATCTACCTACAATACTATACATTACACATATTTCACATAGTATCCCATAATGCAAAGCATACGTGCACAGCGGGACGACCTTAGATATGTCATTAACGTTATATGCCCATACACATGCGTGCTGTGACAGTATATCAACATATACTATCCCCTGCTATGGCACGTCCTTGTTCGACATACCCTACCACTGATGGCGGGTTGTATGGAATTGTTCTGTTTAACGCCCTCATGTAGCATCCCTTGTGGTGTCTGTGCTGTGTACCTTGTGTCCCACTGCTGGACGTACAGTTTCTACAAGCGTTAGTACGCTCAGCAAGACATCACTACATAAATACCTTTCCCCACTTTATGCATTGCGGACACGTTTAATTAATGCAAACCAGGCTATACATCCAGTAAAACTAATTAATACAGATCATGCTATACATAACCTTACATATTGGGTGTTCTACATACCTTTTTTATCGTTACGGCGTTTCATTTCTATCTCTCTCACAGTGTTTCAACTGGTATTCGGTATGAACATACGGTTTGAATGTCTGGCAAGTCATCCTTAGATACGTCGATACCTGTAACATGTGGATTCATCCCGCCAATTGGTGTACCTGAGTGACTAATTACTTGCATATCAGCTGTGCAGCTACTCCATTCGCCAATTACGCGGCAACAGTGGGCTATAATTGAATTCTCCACTTGGGCGTTGCCTATTGGCCCTACCTTCAGGGAGACGGTCTGTATTGTGTTTTGTTATGTGTAATTGCAACTGCTATGCATGGAGACAAGTATACTTTGGATTCATGTCCCCCGTGGATTGTGTGTGACAGGTAGAGAATTTGGTTCAACATGTGGGTGTACCTGTCATCCCAACGTCTGATAACGGAGTATTGCAAACAAAACCTGTAACATGGCTGTTTGTTCCATTATACAACGCCTGCAATTTTGCATGACACCTTTAATTGTGTCTCTCACACGGTACGTTGAGGGTTCTGCAGATGTAATTGATTGACTGGATGTTTGTGCTGCTATTACAGTCTGTATTGCTATAGTTTCTAGTGTGGGGGATGTCGGTGGGTGTACGTAGCATATACAGGTTTGTAGGCCTTGCATTTCTACATAATCCGTATATATGTGTGTGGGCTCCGTCCCTAATTAGAGAGCTAACAGTTAGTAGACTTATGTTATGGGATTGTACGTTGGGCCATTGTTAATTGGTTTCTATATCGTCTGCAGGCGAGCTTGCTACTTGTATACCTCCGGAATTGCAGCGATATATCAAGGGATATGTGTGACAGCTATCCCTTGTATTTCTGTCCCAGATATTTGCAGTCATTGCGGTTGTGTTGGTAAAAGAGCCTGTTTGCCATGGGTTGCCACCTTTTCATATGGTCATTGTTGGACACTTGCGGGACACACAGCGGTGTTTACAGGCCAACACGTAGCCATGGTCAGTACACAGGTTAGCACATACTTTTATCCTCAATACATACCTATTGTTGTGGGACTTTGGCTACTTATCATATTGCATGTAACATTTACGTTTCTTACATACAGGCATGACTATTAAATATGACTATTACATTATATATGGGACATATTAATGTCCTACCATCTCGGACATTTGCCCTTTGTACTGTTTTATGTCAGGACACACCTGCCCAGGGTGGGGCTGTCCCTCCTACTGTGGGACAGGTAGTAACTGTATGCCTACGGCTAGCTATATCCACACCTACCATACTGATCTGCCTCTGACTTGGCACTAACAAACACATGTTGCGGACACACACACACATTACAGTCACACGGAGATGCACACGACATCCTCAATGCACACTTACACAGACTACGGCACTCACAAATACAGTTGAACACAGTACCTACGTGGACCGCAACACCGGCAGCAGTGACTAAATGTCCCTTCATATCATCATACTATTACTCGCGGCTGTACTGTTCCGGTACTGTGTTCTATCGGTCTTTCAGCCTCATGGTTACGCATGTCGGTATGTTACACATTCCATAGTTGGCGGTATCCTATTTATTTGTACCTCCAAGGTGTTATGAATGTCGTTGAACTATCTATTATATTTGCAGATATCGCTGAATCCATCTATATCAACATATATCACTCTATTGCCCTTTCTATCTGTATTATATATATGCATATGTGTACATATATATATATATCTATATATATATATATATATATATATATATATATATATATATATATATATATATATATAATATATATATCTATATATATATAACTGGCGGGGAACGTGACAGGCACACAGCACCACCATGTGCTGTAAGGCTCATGTACTGTTCAGGTGTTGGCATTCCGTGTTCCACTAGCTGTTGTGTTTACAATGTTTGAGGGCTGCCTATGTAGGAGTCACACATTGGGCCACCTATACATTACAATTTACAGGTGGTCATGTTTGTGTGCCATCCATTTTACTGTGTGTGCAGGTGGAGAGGTGTCAGTCCATAGAGGCCTACACTGTCAGAGTATGTGCTATACGTTCCCGCTTTGCCAAGGCATAGGCATATTGGGCACACCTCCATCTGTCTACTGGGGTGGGCACAGTGTGTTCATGGTCTGAATCCCTCTGTGCCTGTAATGGCCTTGGCAATTGCAGTGGGCTATGAGGGCCTTCACCATTTTGTCCCTGCTGCAGCTGCTTCCGCAGGATTATATTATGTAGCATGGCACATACTATGACTATGTGGGCACACATGGCTGGAGAGTACTGCAAGGCTCCCCCAGATGTATCCAAGCACCAGAACCGTGATTTCAGCATCCCGAACACATGCTCTATGATGATTCTGGTTTGTGCGTGTGCCTCATTATGGCGTTCTTGCATGGGTGTGTGTGCATTTCTGATGGGAGTCATCATCCATGGCTCCAGTGCATAGCCAGCATCTCCCACAAGATGGCCATGTGGGATGTCCCCCCTGACAAATACCTGATACAGCTGTGAGGCATGCCAGATATGGGAGTCATGGTAGCTTCCAGGGCTGCCAGCACACACATCCATGATAATGCCCTGGGCATTGCACACGACCTGGCAGTTGATGGAGTGGAATCCCTTGTGGTTTATGTAGCGCCTACCATGCTCACCGGGTGGTGACTTGATTTGTATGTGCATGCAGTCTATCGCACCCAGTACCTCCGGGTAGTGTGCCACATGGTGGAAGTGGCGCATATTGCTGGCCAACTCCTCCTGAGTTCGGGGGAAGTATATTTGCTCATTGGCATGTGGTAACATGGCATCCAGGAACTGGTGTAGTACCCTGGATGCTGATGCCTGTGAGATCCCCATTATATCTCCAGTTGGCCTTTGAAATGTACCTTGTGGCCAGTATTTGCAGGCTTACACATACCTTCGTGTCCACTGTGATGGGTTCCCCTCTGTTGTTTCTGGTTCTCAGGCGTGGCCGGCACAGCTCCACTATTTGCTGTAAGATGTCCCTGTCCACCCTGTAATGCTCTACTATCTCCAGATCATGTAGCCCCTGGTAGGTTACCCTTGGTCTAAACACTCTCCTTCTCCTCCGAGGCCTGCGGTGGTTGTCGGCATCATCCTCCACAACATCGTCAGTCTCTAACACATGCTGATGAATCACAGCTATGGCAGCTCCCAACATGTACATTTTAAAAGTTCCCAGTGTGTTTACACCTATGGTGCAGTGTTTGGGAATACACAGGTGTGTGTAGGGTGCTTTCACACTTTATACTATTGTGCTGTGAACACCGATGATGTCATAGGGTGTGTATGTACGATCATAACTACAGGGTATCTTATGTGTTTTACTGCCGGAACTACTATTGTGGTGCCTTTGGTGTTGAATTACATTTGGCTGCCGTGGATTACCTCTTGACCTTCCCTTTACATTTCTGCACGTTGCACCTACCATTTTCTGGCGTGCATCCTGCAGCCTACTTTCATTTGTACTTTCCTGGACCTGGCGTATCTTGTGTTATGTGTGCTACTGCCGGTCTGCTGTCAGTTTGCTTTGCTCTGCTGTGTCAGGTCTCCTATCTTTGCAATCCAATACCTCCCCTCCTTTCTTGGCATTCCAATGCCTCCCCTATCCTGTTTTGCAGGTTTCTGCAAGCAGACTTGTCAGCTGCCGTCGATTGGCCATCGTGGGTTGATTGGTGTTGATTGCTCATTAGTACTCCAATTACCCTACTTCAGCATTTCCTTCTTTTCTTCCCCTGACCTTCCTGTTTGTGCTATTGTTCGCGGCATGTGCATCCGATTACTGGGTTTCGGGCACGTTTTCATCCCCATACACATGCACTTTTGGGCACCATGTGTGCTCTCAGCTAAATGATTCTATACCTTCCTCCCCACCCCTGTCCTGCAGCTTTGCTTAGCAACGGACAGGCCAGATTTGCATTGCTCCAATGTGCTTACTGCTACGGTGGCACACCCCTCTGCTGATGTCATGTATCTCCTCTGAGCCACTCCTCAGTGTTATACCGCTGCTCCGTATGGTACAACCTTCATCCGGCGGGACAATTGCGATTCAGTATTATCTGCCTCATTTGCATGGCATTGACTACTAATTCATAGTTACCGCGCCGAACACTATCGCAGGCCCTTAGCAACCCTTGCACCTTGGTTGTGGTGTTCCATGCCTACCATTGTGTATTATGCTGTAAACCTGATTTCTATTACGTTGCGATTTTATGACATTTTTATATTATTTCTTTATGTTACAGCTTCGCACATGCCCTGCGGTTGTGCTGTGCGTTACTGTGGACATGACATTAAATGTTGTTATTTACGTGTTGTGCATCTTTTCTTATGCCATTGGCTGTGTATTTCGCCATTGGCATATGTTAACATTGTGATACCTGGGTCTGGCCCGCTTCCATAGCTCCGATGTTCTGTTTGGGAAAATGTAAACCGTGTTTTTTGGTTTACATTTCCATGGGCTTATGCTACACCTGCACCACTTCATGAATCACTATATGCCTTCATTTGCATGGTGCGACACTGCGCATGGGGTGATTAGCATACCTAAGCCGGGGGCTGCGCAGTTCTGGCGTACACCAGTAGTGCACGTGGAATTGGATCGTACCTGAATCGCTCGACGGCCATATTTGGCATTATACCGCCTGCGCCTGTCGCAAGCTTCATGAATCCCGGGGTGAATCTTAGACTTGTCAGCAAATTCTTATTTTGCAACAGATCATAAGTAACTTCTTGTGAAGTACTAGTAGTGGAGAAATTGATAACTATTTAACAGGTTAGGAATATCTTGATTTTGATGACCCCTGGGGTAGGCCACTGTCAGTAAAGTAAGAGAACTCTTACAGCAGCAAACATAATTTTCAGGTGTACCTTTGATTTGAAAGAATTCAGAAACAAAGCGTTCATTCTCCTGTTCTACAAAGGAAACAACAAAAAGCAGGTCCTATTTACCACTGGATCAAGAAACAAAACAAAAATGCATTATAAATGCACACTGTCATTAAAAAATAAAGATTAAAAAAGATATTTCAGCTGAAAGTCTAACTTGCCTTCCTATCTTTTAGATTTTTTTTCAAGAAAAACTCCAGATGAAATTTCATTTTTAACATTTATTTTCTATTTGCAGTGTGTATTTATTATCCAGTTTTGCTTTGTTTGCGTACCTTGATTATTGTAGTACTATATTTTTTACACCTTACAAGTAGAGGGCCATCAGGCTGTTGGAACAGCTTTGGAGTAAAGTCATCAAATGGATGTCTGGGACAGAAAATAAAGGATATGACACTGGATAAGCCAAAAAAGAAACTAGAAAAGATAGGTAGGATATGGTAATGGTGCCCAATGTCATGCAGTGGAAACAAAGAGGGACATTCTGATTAGGAGGGACATGGCAAAAGGAAAACTGACAGAGAATTTTAGGTACTAACTATTTTTCTTGATCTGAAAGGGACTGCTTTGCTACAGAGGTGGCTGCAGTACCATGGAATAACCTACCAGAAAGGGCAGTAAAGAGAGAATCCAGATGGGATGAGACAGGTGGTGAAAGAGCAAGGGGGAAGAGAGGACAGAGAAGAAGGAGAATGGTATGTCCACTTAAATGGCAAAGCAGATAGCCGAAATTTTCCCTGCCATCATACAAATTTAATACTGTTTGACTGTAAGATATTATATATGAGGAATCCTAGCTTTAAATTATAGATTTAGTCAGTATTGGTTACCAAATAATGGTGCACGTAGGCTGATAATATTTTAGTATTTAAGACTATTTATTATTATTATTTTATTTCTGTTTAGTAACTGATATAGAAGGTTTCGATCCTTGGTTGGGGTGCCTTCTGTGCGGAGTCTGCATGTCCTCCCTATGGTCACGTGGGTTTCCTCCGGGTACTCTGGTTTCCTCCTACATCCCAAAGACATGCTGTAGGTGGATTGGACACTGTAAATTGGCCCTAGGTGTGAGTGAGTGTGTGTGTGTGCCTTCTGTGGAAGGTTGGGTGCCGGGCTGGCACCTCGACACCATAAAATTCCACTGACAATCATGAGCAGACAGGTGATCCGCTCTGGCAACCCCTAACCGGGAAAAGCTGAATGAAGAAGAAGAAGAATTGATATATAAGGTGAGGTCTAAAAGACCCAATTCAGACACATTCCTATAGAGTAAAATAAAAGTAGTTTACATTTCTTCAGAAGATATTAAGTATTGTAATAAGTGTCTGCAATGTGTAGAATTTAGACATATTGTAGTGATCTTTTACAAATTACTCTGTGTAAGGTACATTACACATATTACTTGGAGAGAATAACACTATGCCGCCAGTAAACTACGAGTTAGTTCAGCAGTCATTTACACTGTAAAATGTACAAATACAAAACACGTGTAGACTCTTAATGGTGGGAATACTAGTAAGTGACCAGTTGATGGTTTTACTGAGAGTTACTAAGGTGGATTTAGAAGAATTTATTTGTAAGAGTCATACAGGCAGTTTAAATTTGAGGAGATTATAACAGTCATTAAGATCAGGCATATTTGTAACTCTCATTATCATTCATTAATGCAGCTATTGTCCATGCACAGCAAAATACTGGAAAATGTATATAACCAGAACAGAGGAAGTACATATCCTCATCCCAGCATTAGTGACTGTATCTGTAGAACATACAACGCTGTGCAAATAACCTAGCATTTCTGTAACTTTAGACTAAAGTACATATTGTTATGTCAGCATCAGCTACTATATCTATAGTATATATGACACTGTAAATACAATGCAACATTTATGCAATTTTAGACTAAAGTACATATTATGTCTGCATTAGCAACTGTATCTATAGTATATATAACACTAAAATAATGCAACATTTATGCAATTTTAGACTAGATAAAGTACATATTATTATGTCAGCATTAGCTACTGTATCTATAGTATATATGACACTGTAAAAATAATGCAATATGTATGCAATTTAAGACTAAAGTACATATTGTTATGTCAGCATTAGCTACTGTATCTATAGTATATATGACATTGTAAAAATAATGCAACATTTATGCAATTTTAGACTAGATAAAGTACATATTGTTATGTCAGCATTAGCTACTGTATCTATAGTATATATGACACTGTCAAAATAATGCAACATTTCTGAATTTTATACTAGATAAAGTACATATTGTCATACCAGCATTAGTTACTGTATCTATATCACATATGACACTGTAAAAATAATGAGACATTTATGTAACGTTAGACTAGATAAAGTACATATTGTCATACCAGCATTATGGTGGTATGATGTCCCACTCACCAGGCTAAACAAGGAGAAGGTTACTGTCAGCTGCCTGTCAGGTGCCAGGATCTGCCACATAACCCATGCACTCAGGTCAATCCACAACAAGTACAAATATGACTCTGTCATTGTCCATGTTGGTGTGAACGACCTGAGATGTACCTCCCTGGACAACATGAAAAGAGACATGGAAGAGCTCTCCAATCTTGTAGCCCAGACAGGTATGACCCTAGCCCTGAGTAGCATTCTGCCATCACCCAGAATGATGCTGCAGTACAAGGACAAAATAATTGACTTCAACAATTGGCTAAGCTTCTGGTGTCATTCTAAAGGGATCCAGTATCTGTCTGCCTGGAATGGCATGATAGATAGACCATGATGCTTTGCCAGAGATGTTCTGCATCTGTCACCCCTGGGATTCTGGATACTGGCAAAGGTTCTTGACGCCCCTATAGTGCCTTTTTTAGGCAAGGTTCAAATGACAAATTCACCACCATAAGAGGAAAAGGCAAGCAAAAACTGAGGGTGATGCTACTCAATGCTAGAAGTCTAAATCTCAAAATGCACTCACTCGAGGCACTCCTTAAAATGGAGAGCATCGATATCTGTGCAGTGACTGAGACCTGGTTCAAGGCTCCAGAGAGCACCCCTGCACTACCAGGCTATAACTCATACCACTCTTTTTGGCCATGTAACCTTGACCGGAACACCAAAGGTGGAGGTGTGTCCATATTCATTAAGGATATCCACACCTCCAGGCTAGCTGCTCAGCATAATGCAGCCGAGGTTATCCAAGTGCAACTAACTCTGGGTAAAACTGCAATCCAAATTGTAGATTGCTACAGATCCCCCACCATGCCCCAGGATTCCCACTCCTCCTTTCTTGATGTACTGGTAAATATTAGGGTTCAACCAAACACCCTAATAATGGGCGATTTCAACTACCTCACCATTAACTGGGAAAACTACTCATGTACCAACTCCTTCACTCAACACTTTCTGGAATTCATAAACTCCAATGCCCTGGATCAACTTATCCACACCCCCACCAGGGGCAACAATATCCTAGATCTAGTCATTATCAACATGAGTGACCGGTGTTCTACACCTGAAGTCAACGCCTCATTGGGCCAATCCAACCACAAGATAATTACCCTAGATATCCACATCCTGCCCCCACCCCCCATTAAGGAAACCATGCTAAAAAATTTCTCCAAAGCCTACTTCATGCTTCTTAAGACAGAAGTGGTGAACTTCATGACACCCATGCAGATGGACAATACAGTTACGACTACTGAATCCTACACAATTGCACTTTATAAGCACTTACGTGAGTGCATGGATCATGCTATCCCAAACAGAACCAAGATTCTATCCTCCAAAAAAGGAAGCCATTCTGGTGGTCCCCTGCCATAAACAAACTGTACAACAGAAGGAAGAAACTGTTGCAAAAGAGAGTAAAATCCCATAAGTGGAGGAGCTCCTTGGTCAGCCTCAGTAAGAAGTTGCGATCCCTGATAAAATCCTCCAAAGCTAGTTACAAAAACAAAAGCCCCACTGATTCTAAAGACAACCACAAAGCATTCCATAGCTATGTCAATAATCTCAATGGCAACACTCAGATCTGCTCTGAGTTACAGCACAATGGCACTAAATATACAGACCCAACTGATATTGCCAACATCCCGGCAGATAGGTTCAGTGCTAACTTTACCCCCCTCTCACCCCCTAAAGAGCCCATCTCTAAACTGGAAGAATGCAAAGTTCCTGTAATCACGGCTGCACAGGTAAAAACCACACTTTCCAAAACCAAGAACACAGCATCCATGGGACCAGACAACATCCCAGGCTGCATTCTACACGAACTACAGAATGAACTGGCACCCCACTTAAGTACCATGTTCAAGTCATAGCCTCACCTCAGGCTTTGTGCTTGCTGAATGGTGCACAGCGATGGTTATCCCACTCCACAAGGGATGAGCCACCATAGACCCCGGGAACTACCGCCCCATTAGCCTGGCGAGCCTGGTCTGCAAGGTCATGGAATGTATCATCATGGAACTTATAAACAAAGACATTGGTAGTCTCCAAACTCTGGCCCCACCCAGTTCTGGTTTGTAAAAGGCAGATCATTTCTCTTAAACCTGATAGACTTCTTTGAAGCAGTCACCAAAGCTGTAGAAGAGGGTAAGGCGGTTCACACAGCCTATCTAGTTCTTGCCAAGGCTTTCAACACCATCCCCCACTCTGGAATTATAGCTAAACTCACTAAACTAGGTATAAATCCCTATGTCAGAAGATGGGTTGCGAACTGGCTCACTGACAGAACCCACACTGTGAAAGTATCAGACTCCAAATCTGACTTCAGACCAGTGACAAGTGGAGTACCACAGGGTTTAGTCCTGGGTCCTCTCCTGATTGGTATCTACTTCCCTGAAGTACAGGCCAACACAGAAGGTCTTTGGTTAACAAAGTTTGCAGATGACTGCAAACTAGGAGCAATAATCTAAACTCCTAACGATGTGGACTTCCTACAAAAGGGCCTCACTGAGACAGATGCCTGGTGTCAAAGCCATGGCCTCACGCTCAATGTCAAAAGGTGCATTGTCATCCCCTTTGGTAAAAACTCTGTACCCATGAACTACAAAATAGGCGGTAGTATACTTAACACCGAAAGTGTGATAAGAGACCTTGGGACACAGGTGGACAGTAGTCTCTCCTTTGATAATCACATCGCCACAGTAGTCAGGAAATCCTTCTACATGGCACATCTCATCACAAAAGATTTCTCATCCAGAAAAAAAGAGGTCATTGTTCCCCTCTACTCATCACTCATTGGGCCCATTACAGAGTACAACGCCCCTTTTGGTATGTACCTCACAAGACATCTACAACAACTAGAAAGGCCACAGAAATACCTGATAAAGAGGATTACCAGCTTCAAACAGATGCCCTATGCAGACTGTCTCAAAAATCTCCAGCTTTACTCCATCGCATATCTTCTACTCAGAGGTGATCTCTGCCTAACATACAAAGCTATGTCAAACCCAGAGCAGTTGGACATGCTCCACTTAAAGAAATCCCAATCCCTTCAAGCTACACACTCTAGGGACCCAAACCTTGTCACCACAATAAACAGAACATGCTGGAGGGATAGATTCCTGTCCCATAGACTTCTCATACTCTGGAATAAAGTACCTATCTATATCAAACAAAGCTCCTCATTAGCACACTTCAAGAAAAATCTTGATGATTGGATGGGAAATAGGAAATTCACCCCGGGGATCACTTCTGTGGCTCTGCTTGACAGTGGCACAGGAAAATAATTTTCTTGGGTGGCAAAAGCCAGGGTACCTTTTTGGCTGGGCTTGTATAGGCCCCAGGGCCAATAGCCTAGTACCTACCTATGAACCTATTAGTTACTGTATCTATATCACATATGACACTGTAAAAATAATGAGACGCTTATGTAACTTTAGACTAAATAAAGTACATATTGTTATGTCAGCATTAGCTACTGTATCTATAGTATATATGACACTGTCAAAATAATGCAACATTTATGCAATTTTAGACTAGATAAAGTACATATTGTTATGTCAGCATTAGCTACTGTATCTATAGTATATATGACACTGTCAAAATAATGCAACATTTCTGAATTTTATACTAGATAAAGTACATATTGTCATACCAGCATTTGTTACTGTATCTATATCACATATGGTACTAAAAAATAATGAGACATTTATGTAACTTTTGACTAGATAAAGTACATATTATGCCAGCATTAGCTACTGTATCTATAGTATATATGCCACTGTAAAAATAATGCAACATTAATGCAATTTCAGACTAGATAAAGTACATATTGTTATGTCAGCATTAGTTACTGTATCTATAGTATATATATATATATATATATATATATATATTTATATATATATATCACTAAAAATAATGAGACATTTATGTAACTTTAGACTAGATAAAGTACATACTGTCATACCAGCATTAATTACTGTATCTGTATCACATATGACACTGTAAAAATAATGAGACATTTATGTGACTTTAAACTAGATAAAGTACAACGTGTCATGCTAGCATGTGGTGCCTGTCTTATAAACACATTTGTTGCTGAGCCTTGTAGTTTCAGCTAGGAAGGAGGGAAGGGGATAGCATTAGGTGGAAGAGTGTGATAAGCCACAATATTTGGGTTGGGACTGTTACAGGATATAGTAGGTGTGGAGAGGTTAGTTTATTGGTGTGGGGAGGAGGAGGACAAACCTGTTTGATGCTACAACCTGAAATTGCCTGAACTTAACTCAGATGCAAGAAGCAGAGGTCATAAACTGGCTGTAGTGTCCAAGGAGATCAGCAGATCGCAGGTATTTGTTCATTTAGCTACGTCTGTGGCATAGCATGCTGTCCGTTATGCTATTTATTTAATTAAGTCTTGAGAGGGTTTTAGGTCACTTACGTAATAATTGGGACTGGGGTTGTGTGAGAGTTGTAAAGGTATTTTGCTAGCCGAACAAGGAGTAGGTTATGTTAGGATGAACGGTATGGTGCCCATGGTTTGGTTCAAATAGTCAGCTGGGGTCAGGAGGAAGCATTAGCTAGAGCAAAGGTGTAGAGATAGGGAAGGTGAAAGTGTTTGTTAAGAGTTAGTCAATAGATCATGGAGCAGTTGCAGGGAAAATTTTATTTTGTGTATTGTTGTTTGGCACATTAGAGTACTAGATGCTTTCCTTTTAGAATCCATTTGTCAGTATCCGCTCTCTTCTTTCCCTGTGGCACACCAAAACAACCCCAGAGTTAAATGAAGTTGCTTCGTTGACTTATGTGTTAAAATGAAGTCAATGGTTGCTAAGCTATTGGAGGAAGTTGTTATTTAAATAACTTTATTCAGCAAGATTTATTGATTTTTTTATGTATAAGTTGAAATACATATTTTTGGCAATACTGACAGCCAAGTGTAAATTATTAAAACCAGAAAGATGAAAAAGTTGTAAAGAGATAGTAGAGATTACCAGGATGACAATGCTTATTGACCTCCTAATAGTTATAAGGCAGGGTCTCAGAAGGCATATCACAATAGTGATCATTACAATAACAGAAATTCTGTTTATGAATTGGACCACACTAATGGTGCCTTGGAATTGTAAGGTGAGGCACGTGGGTATTCTGATAATTACACATCAGGTTGTACAGTAGACCCTTTAGAGAATCACCCTTGAGGAGATCAGAGAGGATAGCCCACAAGACCAATTTACAAAATGACAGTTCTTCGAACAGGGATCTAACTCATTCTGATTGGGTTACCAAGCAAGAACTCATCTCAACTACTGGGGCAACAAGAGAAGAGGGCAGCAAAGGAAATAGAGGAGGAGACTAGTATTGGACCAGATTATATAATATCCAATTCTGGAAGTATTTTATTAACTGAATAAGGAGAAAATTATAGTGAGCTGCCTATCAGGTGCCGGGATCCGCCACATAACTCATGCACTCAAGTCACTCCACAACAAGTACAAATATGACTCTGTCATTGTCCATGTTTGAGTGAATGACTTGAGACATCCCTCCCTGGACTACATGAAAAGAGACATGGAAGAGCTCTCGGATCATGTGGCCCAGGCAGGTATGACCCTAGCTCTGAGTAGCAGCCTGCCTTTGCTCAGAATGATACCACAATATAAGGACAAAATGATTGACTTCAACAACTGGCTAAGCTTCTGTTGTCATTCAAAGGGGATCCAGTATCTGTCTGCCTGGGACGACATGATCGACACACCACGATGGCTTTACCGGAGATGGTCTGCACCTGTTGCCCCTGCGATTCAGGTTACGTGCTAAGGTTCTTGCCACCCCTATAGTGCCTTTTTTAGGCAAAGTTCAAAGGACAAAACCACCACTGTAACAGGTACAAGCATGCAAAATCTGAAGGTAATGCTACTCAATGCTAGAAGTCTAAACCTCAAAATGCACTCTCTTGAGGCATTCCTAAAAATGGAGAACATTGATATCTGTGCAGTAACTGAGACCTGGTTCAAGGCTCCAGAGAGCACCCCTGCAATACCAGGCTACAACTCCCACCACACTTTTCGGCTACCAAACCAGGATGGAAACATTAAAGGTGGAGGAGTGTCCATCATCACCAAGGATATTCACACCACCAGGTTAGTTGCCCAACACAATGCGTCTGAAATTCTACAGGTGCAACTAACACTAGATAAGACAGAAATCCAAATTGTAGCTTGCTACAGATCCCCCACCATGCCCCAAGATTCTCACTACACCTTTCTAAACATATTGGAAAATATTAATATACAACCAAACACCCTAATACTGGATGATTTCAACTACCCTGCCATTAACTGGGAAACTACTCATGCACCCACACCTTTGCCCAACGGTTCTTGGAATTCATAAATTCCAATGCCATGGATCAACTAATTCACAGTCCCACCAGGGGCACCAATATCCTAGACCTGGTCATTACCAACATGGGAAATTGATGCACCACCATCCCCTAGTTAGTCAGGTCAGTCCATAAGCTAATCACCCTTAACATCCACATGCCACCCCCCACCCCCCAGTAAGGAAACCTCCATAAAAAAACTTCTGCAAGGCCAACTTCATGCTACTCAAGTCAGAAGTTACAAACTTCATGACACCCATGCAGACGGGAACTGAAAGTTCGACTGCTGAGTCCTACACTAAGGCACTGTACTAGCACAGCCACTCATGCATGAATCATGTCATCCCAAATAGAACCAAGATGCTCTCCTCCAAAAAAAGGAATCCAATCTGGTGGTCCCCTGCCATAAACAAACTTTACAACTAAAGGAAAAAACTGTTGCAGAAAAGAGGAAAATCCCAGGATGCAAAAAACTCCCTTACCAGCCTCAGTAAGAAGCTGAGATCCCTCATAAAATCCTTCAAAGCTAGTTATGAAAATAAAATTGCCAAAGATTCCAAAGACAACCACAAAGCATTCTATATCTATGTCAAGAATCTAAATGGCAATGCTCAGATCTGCTCTGAGCTACAACAGATTAGCATTACATATGCTAATCCCAAGGATATTGCCAATATCCTGGCAGATCGATTCAGCGCCAACTTCACCCCGCTCTCACCCCCTAAATGGCCCATTTCTATACTGGAAGATTGCCAAATTCCGGTAATAATGGCCACACACGTAAAAAATGCACTCTCCAAAGCTAAGAATACAGCATCCATGGGACCAGATGACATCCTGGGCTGTGTACTACATGAACTACAAAATTAACTGGCACCTCACCTAGCTGTCATGTTTAATCATACCCTCACCTCAGGCTTCATGCCCACTGAGTGGCGCACAGCTACAGTTATCCCACTCCACAAGGGGGGGATTCACCTTGGATCCCAGGAACTACCGCCCCATCAGTCTGACGAGCCAGATCTGCAAGGCCATGGAACGTATTATCATGGAACTTATAAACAAAGACATTGGCAATCTTAAAACACTGGACCCCACCCAGTTTGTGTTCGTGAAGGGCCGATCTTGTCTCCTGAAGCTTATTGACTTATTTGAATCAGTCTTCAGAGATGTGGACGAGGGTAAGGCAGTCCACACAGCCTATCTGGACCTTGCCAAGGCCTTTGACACCATCCTCCACTCTGGAGTCATAGATAAACTTACTAGTTGGGCATTAATCCCTACATCACTCGATGGGTTGCCAACTGGCTTACTGACAGAACCCATACTGTAAAAGTAGCTGACTCCAAATCCAGCTCCAGACAAGTGACAAGTGGAGTACCTCAGGGTACAGTCCTGGGAACTCTCTTGTTTGGCATCTACTTCTCTGAAGTACAGGCCAACACTAAGGAACTCTGGCTAACAAAGCTCACAGATGACTGCAAACTGGGAGCCATTATTGAATCCACAAATGATGTGGATACTCTACAAAAGGACCTTACAGAAACAGATGCTTGGTGCCAGAGCCATGGTCTCAAGCTCAATGCCAAGAAATGTATAGTTATCCCCTTTGGTAAAAAACATGCACCCATGAATTATCACATAGGTGGCAGTACACTAAACACCAAAAGTGTGATAAGAGACTTAGGGACACAGGTGGACAGTGGTCTCACCTTCAATAACCACATCACCACAACAGTCAGGAAATCCTTCTATGTGGCACACCTCATCACTAAGGGCTTTTCATCCAGAAAAAAGGAGGTCATTGTCCCACTGTACTCATCCCTCATTAGACCCATTATAGAATGCAATGCTCCATTTGGTATGTACCTCTCAAGACATCTGCAACAACTGGAAAGGCCGCAGAAATACCTCACTAAAAGAATCACAGGCCTAAACCAGATGCCCTATGCTGACCACCTTAAAAAAACTCCAGCTATACTCTGTCGCATATCGTCTACTCCGAGGCGATCTCTGCTTAACATACAAGGCCATGTCAAACCCAGAGCTGTTGGACATGCTACACTTAAAGAAATCCCAATCTCTCAGAACCACACGCTCAAGGGATCTAAATCCTGTCATCACAATAAACAAAAAATGCTGGAGGGATAGGTTCCTGACCCAGAGACTCCCCAGATTCTGGAATAGACTGCCCATACATGTCAAGCAGAGTGCCTCCTTGGCCCTCTTCAAAAGGAACCTTGATGACTGGATGGGAGAAAGGAAATTTACCCTGGGGATCACATCAGTTGCCCTGCTAGACAGGGGTCCAGGGAAGTAAATAGTCTGGGAAGAAATAGGCAGGGAATTGTTATAGCTAGGCTTGTATAGGCCCTAGGGCTGATAGCCTAGTACCAACCTATGAACCTATGAACAACTTTAGGATTTTTAATTATAGTTCTATACAGATTAATGCAAGTCACTTCCATCTTTCTAAAAAAAAAAAGGCTTTATTTTCATTCCAAGTAAAGTATGAATATAGCAGATCTTCTAATGGAGTTAATATTGTCCTGGTGCCCTTCAATAAACCCATCACACTGAATGACATTTGATAATCTTTATTAAAATTCCATAAATATAACTTTGTTAACCAATATTTATTACTTTCCCTTCCCAACTCATTGAAATGAACATTCAACACCAGAGGGGGAACAGAAGACGGCAAGCCTGCCCCTTTTCCCCCCATAGCCAGACTGATAAAATAACCACAATCCCCACTATTCTACCAAAAAAGGGGAGGGAAGGTGGGTAGCAAGTTCATGCCAAAATGTGATTCCTTACCCAGTTACACATGCATAAACCCCTTAAGCCCCTCCCTACCCTTACCTCATTTCCTCCCAATCAACCCTCATTCCCATTTAACCCTTTCATCCCCCCTACCCTCTTAATACCAACAACTACATTCATCTAACCCCCACCTGAAGATGTCCCTGGACAAACTGGTTTGTTATTAAACTTCCTTTGTCCTGGTCCCCTTCAATAAACACATCACACCGAATGATGTTTGATGACCCTTATTAAGCTTCCATAAATATAACTTTGTTAACCGATATTTATTAATTACAACTGAAACATAGTATAGCTGATTTTAATCACAGCATAAACATCCATGTAATGTTAACCAGGACAGCATGACCTCACTCATCCTGACCCAGTAAACATCCAAGCACATAAGCAGTTTCCTTACCTCTGTTCGTTTCTTTTACTTATCAAGCAGCCTCCAACTGCTCACTTTCCTTTCCCAACTCATTGAAATGAACATCCAACACAAGAGGGGGAACAGCAGAGGGCAAGCCTGCCCCTCTTCTCTGCCCACCAGCCTGACCACACTGTTCCCCCTCTCTCCTACTAAATGTCCAACAACCTAACCACCCATTAAAAGGCATTAAGCCAAAAATCATTTAGTGTACTCCATCCTCTCTAACCAAACTGGATCTGTGCCATCACCTCCCAAAGCATTATCACATAAATAGCCAAAGTAGGTAATTGCCTAAACGGCTGAAATTAAACCACCGATCCCTCTCCAATGCTAAAGTATCAAACCATAACCTCATAGCCTAGCATAAACTCTATATATTAGCTAAATTCTTACTTACCTAACTACTAATAGCAGCTTCACAGTGACTCCCAGGTCATTACCTGCCAAATGTACCAACATAATACTGAACCCATGCCACACGAAACCACACAGGAACAATTGCACACTATCATGCCTAACTGCTGTACTGTTGTACTGCTCCATGTACATAATGTCCAAAATTAAATTTCCTTTCCATATCAATATAATAGCAATCTCACCATCACATCAACTACCCTATATAAACAAGAAAACATTTAATGACCTCATAGCATTTGCTGGTCAACAGCCACCCTCCAAATGACTAAAATACATCCATAAAAGAAAATGCCACATGAACTGTAGCCCAGTAAACCTCCATTACTAAATCCAACCCTCACAACACAAGCTATCTTGTCAGTAGCCAATGTCTGTCAATCTTCACACTATCAAACCTACCCCAAGCCATCAAACCAATTTACCACTGACAGGAATTAAGCTCACATAACCTTGTCACCTTTGTAACTATACTAGTCACAGTTAACTCCTCTTTGACCAACCGAAGTGTCTTACCTTGTTCCCAAGCTAGAAAAATAACCAAATCTTTCCTACTAAACTCCTTCCCACAAGCTACAGCACAACAAATTTAACTACTATGGCAATGCCCTGCCATATGCCTTCCTTATGACAGGTGCACCAAAGTCCTGTAACCCACATTTAACCACTCTAGTAATGCGCTACCCCAACCCTACCTACCCGAACCCTGCAAACCAATGAACCCCCTGACCAAGACTTAGTAAGTTCACATAGCCTCATCACCCATGCCAAAATACTACTCTCAGCTAAATACTCCTTAACCAACTGAACTGCCTTACCTTGTTCCCAAGCCTGACAAATAATTAAATCTTTTCCACCAAACTCCTTCCCAGAGGCAGCTGCAACAAAAATGTAACCAGTCTGGTAATGCCCTACCCAACAAGCCACAATCAACCCCCCATATTATGCCCCCCCCACACTATCATCTCCTGTCACATTTGTAAGCAAATGCAAATTCACATGAATAACCCTAACCATCTGCTAAAAAAACATCCCTCTGAAATGCGCCACGAGGCACCACAGTACACCAACTTATAAACCCTACCCCAAAACAACCCAAGTAAACTGGCTTACATGCAACTCTGGTAGCCCAAGAAGCCGAACAACAGCCTCAATGCACTGCTTGTCCTTAGCCTTCCCTTCAAAGCTTTCTTCCCATGTGTTGCCTTCACATCTAGTAAAGAATCAAAACATGGCCTACATGTGCAAGGAATCCCAAAACAATACAGTCTTTCTTAACCCTTCTATCTTCTGCATAGCCATTGAAGCACACTGTTCCCTACATATCCCCAAAACACCTGCATCCTGGAATGCACCATCAAACCCTACCTACTCATAACAGACATGCATATACCAAACCACATCCTATCGTCCCAATGTACAAGTAAAATGGTACACATGGTACTCGTTCTAAAGACCCTAACCTGATATGTGACATTAGTAGAATCTGCTTGAAGGACAGATTTGTTCCCCAGAAGATTCCACTCCTTTGGAAGAAACTCCACTTCATGTCAAACAGAACACCTCACTGGCCCTCTTCAAATACCATTTGAAAAACTGGATGGGTAGCCATAATGTCACCCCAGGGGTTCCACCTATATCCCTCTTGGACAAGGGAAAAGGTACTGCAAGTGGAAATAAGGGTTTAACTTGGCTAGGCTGTAAGAGCCTTAAAGCCATTAACCTAAACACTTCCTGTGGTCCTGTGAGTGTTGTGACTCTATCCCATCTATGAAAGCCCCAGACTCCCCCTAAACAATCCCCAGTCCTACATTACCCTGTCCCAACATATTTCCTCCTCACTTGTCCCACACTATCCTGAACCGCACCAACATACTGTCATGCCATAATGAGCTTTCAATGAAATAAGATTACCTGCAACCTCTTTGTATGGCACTGTGGCAACCGGAACTTCCAACCCAGCAGAATCCATTAACTTTGAAATCCACTTCCTTCAAGCCACTGACTGTTGCTCCCTTTGTTCTGCTCATGTGTGACTTCACTGCACACCACTCTAGTGACTCGGACATCCACTGCAAGAACCTGCTTCCACCATCTAAGATCTCACTGCATTGCTGAAACACCCATCACAGCACCATCATCTGCAAAGAGAAAGACAAATGTAAATCCTCTGAAATGCATTAGTAAAGCTTCCACCTTTTACCTCTTTGTTCCATAGTATAGCAACATCATCCATGTTAAAGGAGAGGCTTACCTAACAGAACACCCCATAACATTACCAGACTTCCAGCACCCCGTAACATTACCAGACTTCCAATGGGTTTCAGATGAGAATGAGAAGTGTGCACATAGCAGCGGCACTTGCTGCCATGGAAAAGCCACCATCTTTCCCAACCACACAAGGACTCCAGGCAAGGTGGTATAGTCAATGAAATATTTATAGTCACTAAAACTGTAACTCCCCACCACCCAGAAACTGCCTGTACCTCCTACTTCTGACATCAGCAATCCCCAACTTTAAGAGCAATGTTAGAAAGAGAACTTACTGTGCTTTCCTGCTAACATTCACTTTCCTCACAACCTCCCGAAGAAATGATGGGAAAAAAGCCATGAAGTGTTCCACCTAAGTTACAAGATAAATACATCCATTCTGCCACTTCTGGGCAGCAGCCAAGTCTAGTAACTGCAAATAGCAATAAGCTTGAGTGGAGGTGCTACATCCCCACCTCCCAGAGCAACACATCTTGTCTCGACAAAGCCACCAACCAGAGGGACAAAGGCCCCACCCATGGACAAACTTTTATTGCTCTTACCAAACTTAGCCTACAGATGTGAGACCAACTAAGTCAGAGTAAAATATGGCCATTCTACTAAAATCTGGACAGCTGAGAAGGTATGCCCACATGTCTTGTATGACAGGCAAAGTTTGGTTTGCATAGTATATCGTTTTGTGCCAGTTGAGAAAAAGCAGGACATCAAGTGCAAGTACCTACTTAAGCATCCATGTGTACCACTAGTAAAGTTATTACTTCTTTCCTTTGTTTCTACAGGGGAGTCCTGGTCCAGATAGTTGCACCAATGGCTTCAGATGGTAGTGATTGACACACACACTATTGAGTTAAACAGAATGCTTTTTGGGGGCCTACTGCTGAATCGGTAATGGTAAATCCCACTGACTCAAAATAACCACTCACATTCACTCCTACAGCAGGAAATCATTACACTCACCCACACATAAGTAAACCTTGAGCAACCCAGACATTAGCTCTGTTTATTTGCAGCATCTTTACAAAATGCACCACAGCTCAAATATCTTGCACCTGTTAAGAATGCAGACTTAACATAAATACCACCATTTTTTTTGCCTGCCCATATTGCATGCAAGAGGAGAAAGAGAATGATGGTCCTATGAGGTATTCCACAGCCCAAGGAACTAGAAAATGAGCGCTCACCCCCACCTCCCCCGCATGATTGTTAGTGCCTTACTGAACATGTGCAGGATAACGAACTGCTTCAACACCATAATGAAGAAATAGGACCTTCTTTAGTATAGTGACTCACTTGGAAATTAATACAACAACAGGTTTGCATTAGTATGAGTATACCAAAGAGTATAACATTTGAAACTCAAAAGTCATTATTTCTACTTTTGAAATAATTTCACTATTCTTGAAAGAAAATCACAGGTTTATGAAAACAGACCCAAGCTATAAGGCAGAATGTTGCCATCATGTGAGGCATGGCCACCCATCTGCTCACTCGCCACACTGTCCTTACAAAGCACCACACACTAGATGCTGAAAGGTTAAGGGCATGACTCACTGACAAAAAAACATACACCGCCTGAGACCGTGCACTACCGTACAATGTGATCAAGTCACTGCTCTCCAGTGCACCTCATCACAAGGAATATTTTAGAAATATTCACCACCCCGAGTCCCAAAGCCCATGTTCCTAATGGTTATAATCTGTACAACATTTCTTTTTTTTTTTTTAACCAAAGAAGCCCTAACCTACACCGTGCATGCGAGGCGATCAACTGTCAATCAAGTATGCCTCGTGGCTGCAGAACACCTGAAATGCCCACCAAAGGGCCTGCAGGGAGCTGGGACAGAAAGGTACAGCTCTCAACCACTGAGACAACCATGCCTCCTCATAAGGACAGCCACACAACAGAGATGCAAAGCTAAAAATCATCACAACCTCGAGAACTCCACCAACAAACCCACACTCCTCCAACAAACTCCATACTCTGACCCTGCAACCTGCAGATCACATTCACCACATGCCTTTTATGACATTTTAAGAGCTAGAAATCTGGACAAAGTGATGGATAAAAGTGGAAGAAAGGCTCAAAATAGGGACAATTTTAAACAGTGTTCTTACAAACTTAGTAAGTTGCTGGAATAACTGATTTTGCATTAGCATGAATTTCTTGCAAGGTACTATTTTAAAACTGAAATGATTAGTAAGTAACTTGCCAGAAACCACAATGTTATGAAAACTCATTACAATTATGAGGCAAAAATATGGACCTTAAGCAAAACTCTGTACAATTGATAGGTATGCTCTGGCCCAAGCTCCACCAACTACAACCACAAAGCTGGCTCCACATGACAGAGACCATTCTGCCTCATTCCTCCCTACCTATACTACAAGATTAAAATGCCTAATCTTCCTCCTGACCTTGCAACAGCCAGTACCACATAGAAAAAAAAGCAAGTTCACTCCAAAATGTGATTGCTTACCCAGTTACACTGGCATAAACTCCTTAAGTTCCACCCAACCCTTTCCTCATTTTATCCCAATCATCCCTCATTCCTATTTAACTCTTTCATCCCCTACTCTCTTAATACCCACTACTATATTTATTGAACCCCCACCTCAAGATGTCCCAGGACAAATTGGTTTGTTACAAGTCTCATATCTTTACTAGAAAACTGAACTTAGCTGTTCAATTTGATGGCAAGTCTACACCAGTTATAAATAAGTTTAATTTGAAAAGTATTTTTAACCCTCCATCTCACTCCCTTGTAGCAGCTTTTGAAAAAGCTTGTGAGATAGATATCCCAAAGCATTTTTCACCTCACATGCCTGGAGGTATCAGGAACCTCAATCGGGGGAAAAAGTAGTGCTGGATACCCTTATGTCTAACAGAGGGGTTCAAGTTATGAAACCTGATAAAGGAGAAAGAATAGTTTTATTTGATACTATTGATTAAATAGGACATATGTATGGTTTCTTACATGACAAACATATTTACAGCATGGTATCAGCCAATGAAATAAATATTGTGTATCACAAGATCAATTTGTTAGAAGACTGCCGATTACAAGATTTCTTTGTTTGATTTTTTTGTTTAATAATAGGCCTTTCACACTTTCAATGTTTGGTATTCCAAAGGTTCGCAAGGATATCTGTAATCCTCCTTTAAGGCCTATAGTATCTGCCCAAGGTTCAAAAACATACTCCCTTGGAGTATATATGTTATCAAAACTTTCTTCAACAGGTTTCACACATTTTAAAAAGCCCATGGGACTTTTAGGTCATATTAACCTAATTTCAGGTAATGACCAATCGTTTTCCTTACCAAAGATGTTCTAGACTTGGTTACGTACATTCCTAATTGAATCAATTGTGCTCAACTGGATTTTGCATGTTGTGGTGTGGAAAATAAACAATGCAGTTTGCAGAGGACATTTGTCATGAAGTCTTTGCTTCTGTGGGCTGTAGACTACTTGAGGTTTTCGTTGGTGGTTATTGAAGTAGAAAGGGTTGTTAAGATTTAGATGGAGCAATTGTAGGGAAATTCGTTTTGTAGTGTTGTTCCTAGCCACATTGGAGTACCGGTTGTTTTAAGAGTTAAAGGCCAAAACAAACACCATAAAACCTAGTAAAACAAATGCTAGGAAGAAGCAGAAGGGTAAATCAAGAATCACAGGAAACACATTAAATTCAAATACAAACATAAAAACCATCACATATAATCACTTAAAATCAAAAATATTACCTATCCAGTGCCTTCAGTTTTAATAAGCACTGCACTGAGCATGTATCATTCAACCTAGTAAAGCTATAAGCATTTAATCGTACTTGCCACTTAAGCTCACAGCATTCCAGTTTAAGAGTCCAAGGACCCCCTCTTTCATCAGACAAAACTTGGTCAATTATCTTGAATTCAAAAGGATGTTCTGGGAAGGTCATGATATGTCTGGCTAAGGCATTATGAAAATGCAATTTATTAATACTATAAATATGCTCATATTGTTGTTCTCTCAATCTGTGTTCTGTTTTACCTATATATAAACCTTTGCAGAACAAGCACTTAGCCAGATAAACAACACTTTTAGAGTTACAGTTAATCTACCCTTAATGTCATAATTGGTGTTACAGACTGTAAAGTTATGATCAGTATCAACATATTTACAATAAGGGCAAGCTTCACACTTATACATTCCTGGGCATCTAGTTAAAGGAAATTTCTTGGAAAAAATTGAATGTTTAGAGTTAAATAAGATTTTAAAATTGGTACCTTTCTTAAAACAACCCTAGGATGATTACCCAATTTTTAAATTAATATCATCCAACAATAGGTTCCATTTTTTATATAAAATTTCCTTAAGAGAAACAGCGTCAGTACTAAAAGGGGTAATGAAACTCAAACTAAAGCCAGTTGTCAATAAATTATTCTCTTGAACTCTATGGTCTCCAAACCATCCAGGGTTTTCAAGCCAGCCCTCATTATTTATTTATTTTATTTATTGACATTTGTTAACCAGGTTTGTCCAACTGGGCTTGTGGCCCATTTTCAGTGGAGACCCGAGGGGAAAAGCTCCAGTAATACATTTTAAAACAAATACAATTTTAAACAATATTGATATAATAGCAGTTATAGAAAAACAATTCACATATGTTGGGTTACATGCATAAAGTTAAAGTTGCATTAAAAAGAAGCTAAGTAACAATTTTACATTGATATAGTTCAATAGGTCAACAATAAACATTTTTTGTTTGTATAAAAGTGTGCAAATGCATAGTAGACACATTGGAGAGAGAGGTGTAATGAGGTACTAAGTATGGTCCTTTTGAGGGTACATAAAGGGAAGGAAGACTAGGTAGGGTCATGGCAAGGGCAGGTTCTGGAATTGAAAAAAATAAGCTTTTAGTTCATTTTTAAAGTGTGAGGTGTGGGAGATTGAACGTAAGTCAAGGGGAAGTTTGTTCCAAGCATGGGCAAGGGAGTGTTTGTAGAATAGTTTGCCTACTGACCTTTTTGGGTGGTAGATATCAAGGAATTGTTGGTTAGAAGTACGGAGGGTCCAGGATAGGATGTAGATGGAGACTAAGGAAGATAGAGATGGACAGAAGGAGGGTTTATAAAGAATAGAGTGTAGCATATGAAATTGGTAAGATAGCAGAAACTGGGGAAGTTCAAGCCATTGAAGAGAGTTTAAAGAAATGCAGTGGTGTGAGTTGTATGGGGAGTTAGTAATGAATCTGGCTATTTTATGGTAAGTCTGTTGCAGTTTGTTTAGAGTGGAGGCCTGGATATTGGTTTAAATTGGTTTCATGATTTAAAATTGGTTTAAAGAACCCAGAAGATCTCTTACTTTGTACTTCATTAATTAATTGGTCCACTAAAATAGATGGCTAACCTTCTTTAAGAAACATATCCCTTAAGTTGTCGCACTAATTGAAAAAATCTTGTTTTAAACTAACCATCCTAGCTGCTCTGACCAATTGGCCTTTTACAACAGAATGTTTTTGGTATTGTGATTGGTCCTTTAGGGTGGAAAAGAGGGATAAAGTTGGCACTGAATCTGTCGGCCAGTATGTTGGCAATAACTGTTGGCTCAGTATAGGAGGTACCATTGTGCAGTAACTCAGAGCAAATCTGGGTATTGCCATGGAGGTTCTTTGGACAAGCATGCTCTTATCTGCACTAATTTTAAGACATTTTAGTTTTCTGTAGTAGAAAAGGTCAATGAAGTTGTTTTTGGGGGTGATTTAAATAATATATTAGAATGTAAAGAAACGTTATGGCAGTTATTCTTAGGGGCTGATAGATATCAAGGACTCAATGAGTCTATAAATCTGAATTTTTTTTTACTGAATAGATAACCATGTATAATTTATTTATTTTTATTTTTATAATAATACAAACAGTTGAATATATAACACATTTAAACTTTTTAGATGGTTTATTTTATTGTTATATACATATATACATAAATGTGGATGTGTGTTTGATGTAATTTCCTGTAATTTTGTTATAAAAGGAAGAGTGAATAAGTGGAACTGTTTTTTCTGAGGAAGTTCACGTAATAAATGTGTGAATGAAAGTGCTAAATTCAATTTGGTTGTTCTTTGGTTATTGGATTTACTTGAATACTGTTTTTTTATAGTTCGGAGTTTTTTGTTTTGTGTTGGATTTATCCTACAATATTATTTTAAACATTTCCTGTGATCTCTGAACTCTGTAATGTCATTGTGTTGAAGCAATAAGATTTGTCTTGTGTTTATATTATTTATTATTAAATACTTTTAGACCTTTCAACTGTGGCTGTTTTGCATAGAGATAATTTAAACTCTAGAGTACTTGCATGAATTTAGTGATACTGTACTAAGCCACTCCAGAATAGACTTAGCCCTGGGTTACACTTACTATTTGGATACTAGTAATATTACACAGTGAAATTGGTCACCCTTTGGGAAGGGCGTTATTAGTAGC
This sequence comes from Protopterus annectens, assembly GCF_019279795.1. NCBI lineage: Eukaryota > Metazoa > Chordata > Ceratodontiformes > Protopteridae > Protopterus > Protopterus annectens. The sequence goes on along the minus strand of NC_056744.1, from coordinate 557,808,622 downwards.
TGATATTAGTGGTTAGTGGCAGTGATTTCTCCCTTATAGTCTGGAGAGAAGGGAGCATAGCTGGATAACCTGTGAGAGCCTTCCCCAGAAGTGTCTGTGTTGTTTATATCTCATATCTTAAAGTGTGTGTGTGTGTGTGTGTGTGTGTGTGTGTGTGTGTGTGTGTGTGTGTGTGTGTGTGTGTGTCAGCTACTTGGGCAGGGACATGAAGCATTGGTTGGACAGAGAGGGTGCTGGAGTATGGCTTGACCACTAGGCTGAGATCTGTACCCTATAGCTGTGCCAGTAGGGAGTCTTATTGGGAATCTGGAGAGAAAGGGAGAAACCAGCCCCAGACTAACTGTGATCTCTGTGTGCTCTTAAGAGAAATTGTACTTTATTGTGTGTGTACTTAGTTATCCTTCCCAATGTGCATGCCTCTCACTGGTGCTAGTGGTGATGATTGAGGCTTCTTGATTAATGGGCCAGTGCATGGGTGTCACAGTCATAGCTACTAAGTACTGGAGCTATTTCCGTGAAGAACGACAAGTGCTGATGGCACTTAGGTGTGCTACAATAATTGCTACAAAAACATGTTGAAGCGCAAAGTAATTAAGCTATTTGAAGTGCAAAAGAGAGGGAGAAGGAACTAGCAAGATCTAAGGGAAAACTGAAGAGCAGACTTTCTGGCACCCATAATAGTTTACCTGAGTTTGGCATCCCTGTGCGTAGCTTAAACAAGTACAGCAAATGTGGGCTTTTAAACCAGAAAGTTGAAAGGGATGGAAAACTGCCCAAACGGCTAATAAACTACAATTTCTGGGACAAAAAACACTTCTCTTGTGGTAGATAGGTGACTTAGTGCTTACCACTCCCACTGATAAGCTACAAGGCTTCCCTATAACATAGAAAGGCTTGAGTCAGTCTCAGAAGCTTACAAACAGTCCTGGATACAGGAAATCGGTATCTGGACTAGACTAGTTACAGGAAAGGTGGGAAACAAGCTTAGAACTTTTTGTCTGTTTGTTTTTACAGAAAAGCAGCTAAAACAGCAGTTACAACAATTCAAATGCACTGCAAGCTATGACACTTGAGTGTGTAGCAATATTAAAGCAAATACAGTTTAAATAAATGTAATTAAATTAAAAAAATGACTAAAAACAAGTGCAGAAATAAGTAAATTGGGAAAAAATCAAAATGGAGGCACTTAGAGTATCTCTTTCTCCATCCTGATGCTCTTGCAGTCTTGCAGGATGCCAAAACTGGATCTGCAGAGCTTAAACAAGTGCAAACCTGCACAAATGTGGGCTTTTAAACCAAAAAGTTGAAAGGTATGAAAAAACTGCCAAAATTGCCAATAAAGTACAATTTCTAGGCTAGAAACCACTCCTTTTGTGGTAGATAGGCTACCTAGTGCTTACCACTTCCACTGATAAGCTAGAAGGCTTCCCTCCAACACAGAAAGGCTTGGTGGGGCTCAGAAGCTTACAAACAGTCCTGGATACAGCAAATATGTATCTGGACTAGACTAGTTACAGGAAAGATGGAAAACAAGCTTAGAACTTTTTCTTACAGAAAAGCAGCTAAATCAGCAGTCAAAACAATTCAAGTGCAGTGCAAGCTAGCACACTTGAATGTGTAGCAGTATTAAAGCAAATACAGTTTGTCAATTCAATTAAATTAAAAAACAATTAAAACAAGTGCAGAATGCAGTAAAATTAGGAAAAAATCAAAATGGACACACTTAGAGTATTAGAAAACAATACCAGCAAATATACAAGTGGAGAACTCTGAACAGTTAAAAAGCACCAAAATTATACTTATCAGCTCTGTATTTCAAGATTGTTTGAGAAGCACATGCAGTCAGAACACAAGGAGATTCTAGCAATGGTATGCAGGACTTTATGGAAAGAAGGTTTTCTTAAGGGTTTGTCCACAAGAGTTTAGACCACAAGAACCTTCTTAAATGTAAAGTAACTCACCTGAAGCAAAGGTGCTAAGACCAAAGCTTCAAATGCCTAGGATAACAGATACATTTAATTAGGCTGCTAACAAACAGTATTAAATGCAGCAGAATAAAATCACTCAAACACTTAAGAGCACACAGCAAAAATAAGGTAATAAAGTATGAAGAACACAATTACAGTAAAAGCAGATGAATAAAGTGCATAATTGTTTTTAAAGTGGAGAGGGAGGAAACAGAAGTGATCAAGTCAAAGAAGCAAGGGGGTAATCCTGCCAAATAATCTCACTGCACAATGTTGAGTGATCAAATGAGATTGGACTGGGAGCAGTAAACAAAATCAGAGTTACAGCATGGGTGGGCAAATCCAAAGTCACCAAGTTTAACACTACAAGAACACTGGGAAGGGATGGTGGAAAAAACAGTGCAAACAAAAAGTACAGAAACAGTACAGCAACTACATAAATAATAAAGCAAATATATAAATACAGCACAGTGCAAACTGAGTTACAAAAAGTGAACTTATCAGTTTGGAATATCAGATGGGAAAAGATTTCAACTCTGCTTACAGTAAGGAGAATTTCATAATGTCTTAGCCAGAGATACCATGATTTTCCCAGAACATCATTTTAAATTCAAAGTAATTGAACAAGTTTCGTCTGATGAAAGAGGGGGTCCTTGGACTCAAACTGGAATGCTGTGAGCTTAAGTAGCAAGTTCGATTAAATGCTTATAGCTCTCCTTGGTTGAATGATGCATGCTCAATACAGTGCTTATTAAAATTGAAGGCACTAGGTAGGTAATATTTTTGGCTTTAGGTGATTATATGTGATGTTTTTTATGGCTGTATTTCAATTTAATGTGTCTTCTGTGCTATCATATTATATGGCAGCAAGGTGCTTTTATGAATAGTTTATTTAGTTGTAGTTCAGTCTTTGAACCACAAGATGGTGGTGTTTCTAAAGATTTGTTCCAGTGATGTTATTCCTGTTGGGTCACATGAGTTAATGAAAGATTATTTAAACTGTGTTCTTTGCTCTTGTTGTCTGAAGAAGTTTGTTTTAATAAATATGGACGACAGTGCTTACATCGTTTAAAATTTAGTGTCTGATTCTTGATTTACCCTTCCACTTCTTCCTAGTATTTGTTTTAAGAGTTAGTCAATTGAAGGAGCAGTTGCAGGGGAACTTTTATTTTGAAGTATTGCTCTTTGGCATATTAGAGTAATAGGTGATTGCTAAGTAGAATCTGATTGTGAGTGTCCACTCTCTCCTTTCCATGTGGCACACCAAACTCCCCCAGGGTTAAATTAAGTTTCTTCTTTGATTTGTGTATTAAAATGAAGTCAATGGTTGTTTCAGATAAAAATCATTTTAAAATTGTACATTTTTTGTATGGTTTTCATACTTTTTTCATATTTTTATTTATGCAGGGCTAGCCACCCAGCAGTGTGAACCTTGGCTTTAGATGATTGTAACTGCTGAAGTGACTCCCTGATCCCATGTGCAAAAATGGGAAAACAGGTTGTAGATGGATGGATTGTTTAAGCTCTTCTTATACTTTGTGGCTACAGTATGCTCTGTTACTTTTGTGTAATATCCTTAAAAAAGGTCTTGGCACTATAAATATTTTTAGTCTTGATTTGAAATGATATAATGGGTCACACTGTTAAACAAATGTTTTATAATGAGGCTTTGGAGAATATGTTATTGTTTTGAAGAAGTCCTGTTTCATATAAGGTATGAAAGTGCTTAACGGTCAGTTTATTTTGTGTGTTTTGAATTAAATTAATTGTGGAGTAGAGGATTTTTAGTCTTGGGGTTATTTTACATGAGAGTGGTATGTTACAGTCCTCTGGCATAATTTTTTTTTCTTTGATTACCAGTGCTTGGAGGTGAAACGAAATACACACTTGGTTCCTGGTTTGATTTGATTGCATTTTAGTGGCTGAAGACAGATACAACTTTACCAGTAGTGTTGATTATATTTTACTGATTCAGCAAAGTGTTGTGGTTGGAACTAAGAAGTGTAACAGTGCTGGGCAGAGTGAGACAAGGACAATGAGTTAGACCAGTTGGTGATAAACAGGAGCTGGCGATTCCCTTCTTACCTGGGTTTTGACATAGACTATACATATGAAGGGATGGGTATAAACATCTCTATAAGAAAATAAACACATTCTTACAAAAGGGAGGTGGTAAGACAAACACAATGGTTTTAAAATAAACCCTTATAAAAATGATGATTCTCCCTCAAATTATACATGCCATAATGTATGTCCTAGGATGGCTTGACCACTCTTTTGATGGTTAAGATTCAGGTCCTACTTGAAGAATATGTTGGTGAAGTAAGTCAACATAGAATTCCAAGACATGAGCTCCTAATCCTACCATTTGAGGAGGGATAAGGTTTGGTACATCATCATTTAAAGGTTATGGTTTTCAATATAACATAATGGATTAGGATGCTTAAAGGGAGTTAAGATTAATGATTATCAGTAGGGAACTTTATGATTCATACAGAGAACTTATGACTGATACTTTGAGAAAACCTGAAGACAGGGATTAAAAATAGGAGATATATGCTGAAAAGTGCCTGACTACAACAGGATCATGGATCAGGAAAATGTACAGAATTCTTAGACATGAGGAGATAATATGGGAAGAAAAAGGCATATATTGATGGCAACAGTTCAAAGAGCTAGGTAAGCAAGACATTGGATATGTAGGAAATGTCCTTCATCTCTAGGAAATATGAAACTGTTCCTAGCTTATGGATCAACATAACTTCACTTTTAATACATTGATGAAGCTATATGTTGAATGTTCAAATGCTACACAAGAGAAGAAATATGGAAAGGCTCCTTAAAGCAACAGGAAAAATAATAGAGTTCACTTAATACATCATGATATCAGGGAGCATAGACATGTTAAAAGATGAGATAAACTAGAGAGGATCTGGATGATTCAGTAAAATATTAATGAGAAAATAAATCAAGACAATTAGAAACTTACATGAGATTGCCCTTTATCTTAGGAAATGGCCATATAAGTGGGATCAACGATGAAGATTCATCATTTGTATATAACACACTGAATAAAGTAGCACAGGATAAAATAATTTCTAATGTGAAATGTTAGAGATGCAAAGTTGCAGAGGAATGAATCATACTTCTCAGCCTCTTAACACAAAAAATCTGGACAAAGCCAAAAATAATGTAGGGGCAAAGACCCACAAACAGGGACAAATTTTAAATAGCACTCTTAATAAGTTGCTAGAATAGATGGTCTTGCATTACCATACATTCTCTGAATGATATGAAGTCTGAAACTCAAATGTCTGGCATTATTTAGTGGATTCAATCCTCACCAATTTGCCACAAGTCTCCAGAAAACCACAAATTTTATGAGGAACAGACCAAAAATGTAAGGCAAAAATCTGGACATTCTGTGAAAATCTGAAGAGTTGAGGGGTATGGGAATGATGCATTTCTTTAGGGGTGTAGGAGTTGGGTTGCCACCTTTTCAAATGGCCAAAGTGGGACATTTTCAGGACACACATCAGGTTTTACAGGCCGACACATACCCACAGTCAGTGCAAAGGATAGAACTTAACATTTTTGCCTAAATAAAAGCTTATTCTTGTAGCAGTTTAGTTGCTTATTCTGTTTCTTGTAAC
>NC_056744.1:557793002-557798002 GCF_019279795.1 Protopterus annectens | reverse complement strand
CATAAGAGTAGTTCTTGGTACGTTTGGTGGAAAGGGAGGTTCCATTGTGGATGTGGTCAGTTGGACGAAGCACTTTTCCATTCATAGTATTTGCTTCCCTGGACCCAAGTCTAGCAGGGCGACTGACATGATCCCCCAGGAGGTGAAGGTTGTCCTTAAAGATGTCTTGGAATGTGTTATGTATTTTGGATGTTTTACATGTCTTTTTCTTTCTTGCTGATGAGGTCTTAGAATGCTACGGCTGTTATTTGGAATAGGTAGGTATAAGGTGGAGCCCTCTTGTTCCTATTAGAGGGTTTAATCTTGTCCTTTTCATTGTAGATGATGGCATGCCAAGTTCCAGTGGTGAGATACACTGAGTTTGAGATGATCATGCTTTGGTGTTGATTAAGTGGTGGGGTTATTGGGTGAGTGATCAGAAATGGTTAGGTAAAAGGCAAGCACAGTGATCTGGAAGAAGAAAACACGTGCAACACATATCTCACAAAGCCAGTGTGCCGAACAGTCATAGCCCTTAAGGCTAAACAACACACCTGATACACTGTAATAGGTGGACTCTATGGTCGGCACACTGACGGCCCGCGCAGCCTGGGCTGAACAAGAAGAAGGTCACGGTGGAGAGCAGCCTGTCTGTCCGCGCTATGGATCCGCACAATAACACAAGCACTCAGGCCCAAGCAAATATCAAAATTTCATCCATGCATCAGGTGTGAATGTGGTGAGACTCTCCCTCCTGGACTACATGAAAAAAACACACAGGAACATCTCATGAAGCATGTAGCCCAGGCTAGCTGACCCTGTTGAGTAGCATCTTACCCTCAGCAAGAATGACCAATAATGAGACAAGAATACAAGATCAATTTGATCAAAAAGTAACAATTGGCTTAAGTATTGGATCAATATTGGGTAACTCATGGGATGATATACACGACATGATACTTGCGACAAGCCACACGATGCTTGCTAGGACCACCTTGCACTTTGTGCCCCCCCCTTTTGATGCTGCCCCAGGCTCTTGCCAAGGCCCATAGATGCCACTTTTAAGCAAGGCTCAAAAAAATCACCTCACCAAGAAAGGAAGACTAACTAAGGTTACGAAACTATCCGCTGTACTCAGCAAACAAGACTCAAAACTCAAGACTAAACTCAGAACATGCACTCAGAACAGAGTAACAGATAACATCTTCAGGACTCCAGAGCACCGAGACACCCCTACCAGGACCCATACCAGCACTACCAGCTTTTGTTATACCTCATACCAGAACACAAAAAGGAAAGGGAGACTATCAAACAAAGATAAGACACCTCAACTCCAGGTTGGTGGCAAAGCCCAGGTTATCAGAGACTATCCATGTGCAAGAGTAAAAGGTAAAACAGCCTTCCAGTTTATAGCCTGCCCTCAGACCCCTCTGCCCTCCAGTTTATAGCCTGCTACAGACTGAACCCAACCCATGAACTCAGACACCATCTCCGAACAACACTTCAATTACCCAAACAGTCTAACGAGCATTATTTAGCTCAACTTCCTTCATTAAAACCAACATAATTTACTCTAAACTCAAGAAACAAAGAACTCTAATGCTCGGGAACAAGAGAGCACCAACAAGAGGAGAACATACACAACTTGGGACTGATCATCCAGAACATGTGTATCCTACACTGGTATGGATCAGACTGGTAAACTGCCAGACCAGGACCATGATCTGACACCCACCTGCCCAGAAAACCACCAAAAAAGAACTCTAAAGCAAACCCTTCTCTAGAAACCCACCCGCTCCACAAAACCAGGGTGAAACCGAGGTGTGGAAAAAAACAGAACCGCAGAACATCTTTCAGGATCAACTAATAGACACCTATAAATATGCTGCATGGATCCCTTTAAGGGAACGTCATAACCAAATGCCCCAAATGCAATCCTCCAAGAATGCTGCAAAGGCAACCCCAACCCAAACCAAGGCCCACAATAGAAGGGAACTGCACATAGTAGGAGGCCCCACAAAAAAACCAAAGGGACTCATAGAAGAGAAAATACAGGGCACAGGCAAAATCAAAAAAGGAAGGCACTCATAGAATCAAATTGCACAAAACACTAAAGACTATAAAAAACAGACAAATTAGTTATGTTGGGCTTTGGGTGGGAAGGAACAGGGACATAATCTCAGAGTCCAAAATGATAATTTAGGACTGATCCCAGGAACTGATCAGGGAAACATTGCTGACATCGGAGCCCACAGAACTTGCATCCACTTCCTCCTACCAGGTTATCCCAGCAGACAGGTTCAGCAGCTATCCTCCAATCCTCAGATAGCCCAAGGGAAAAAGCAAAAAACAAAGAAATGGGCAAGCAACATACCCCAGGATGCTCCATGAAGGCCAAGAGCCCAAAAACTCAACAAACAAAACAGCTGTTCATAAAGTCCCTCCAGCAGATATGTGGCCACTACAACCTGGAAGCAAGCAGTGGTCCCAAACAACAAACTGGTGCCCAAAGCGGACCAGGGAAAATAAAACCCTGGCTACAGTGCTGTGGTCCTTGGTTCCTGGCTCAAGGAAGGTCATGGACCCGACCATAATAAAGATATGTGGGACTAACAGACACTGGATTTGGAAGTTTAAAGCTATGGGATTGATTTCCTTGAACCTGGAAGCTAAGATATTGGGGAAACCTAAACAGTCTGCAATGACATTTTCAGAAGGTTGGGTGGTCACACAGCTTGTCTTCCCAAGTTGAAGCCTTGGTACCTCACACAAGGCCAAGGCACAATAAACTAGCTGGATATAAAATATATCACTATACACTAGATGCAAACTGGCTCTAGCTCAAGGACCACTCACATGGTTAAGTATACCTATAGCCTCAGAATTTAAACCACCATGTCAGGGCATCCCTAGGAACCTGGGTGGCAGACCACTCTTGTGTTATTTCTCGACCTCACAGCCAACAGTCGAAGGACTGGCTGACACCAAGGAGAATGATGACTTGGTAGGTGCCAGGATCCAAGGCCTCCAGCTGACAAGCGCATCCCAAAGGACTGCATCATAGAACAGACAACTGATAAAAAACCTGACAGCTGCACAAATAAATGCCAAAAATAGAGCCCAGCTAACAAAACTTAGTGCAAAAAAGAAGTGGTTGCAAAAAACATAGGTGGTAGTGAGAAGTCAATACAAGAAGAAGTCATTAAAAATAAAAAGACCATAGTTGATAATTAGGTCTCTGTTGACAACCCGTGGCATTTAGGTGCCCAAAACATAATATAGCCCACCTAATCAGGAAACTAGGCATCCCACAATTACTCATCCCTCATCGTGCCACACAACTCATAGCCTCAGCAGGCCCATAATCCTTCAGATAGCCCAGCAGGCCCATGTACCTCTATGAAACTCATGACTGTCCAGGATGATGAAACACAACCAACTTTTTATTTACTCTAGAATAAGTATTAATGTTTTATGACCTCATTTTATTTGTGATACAGAATAATGTACAATCCATGGTAGAAGTAAGAGTTCTATTATTTAGACATCATGGGATGCAGGGTGCAGCAGTTTGTGTCATTTCACAGCTAGAGGTTCTCCAGTTCGATTAATGGCCGGGGGCCAGTTGTGTGGGCTTTGCGTGCCCTCCTTGTGTTTGTGTGGGGTTTGCCGGGTACTCCTGGGTTTTCCTTCCATGCTGCTAAGCTGCTAGTTACTTAATATTGGATATATTTGTACAGAAAGACATGTAGATCACATACATTAGATGGTCATCATAGTGAGAATGGTTTTGCTGCATGTTTAAATTTGGATGCATGTTTAAATGGGAGCCCTGGTCACTTGGGTGGGCATACTGAGGTCACAGATGGGAGTGCTGAGTGAGTAACAGTCAATGCCCTGATGGAAATGGACTTGGAAGGTAATGGTTTTGTTTTGTGGATGTTTTGAGTGCTGGAGAGGCTATAGGGGTAGTAGGTAAATTTTATTCAATTGTCATTAAGGCACATTACAGTTGGGGCAGTGTTGATTTCTGCAGAAGTAGGACATGTTTATTTTGGCCGGTTTGAGTGGGTTACTTTGATAGGGTTAATAGCTGATGTAGTTTATCAGTTTTGTTGCTTGTGGCTTAATTCTTTGGATACACTCTTGCGGTAGATGGATAGGGTGGGTTATAGGGATTTGTATTTTGATTATACGTTTATAGGTGTGGGGTTTGGGGTGTATTTGTGGCATTTGTTATGGCTGTGGTTAGTCATTATGGAAAGTTGAGGGCCAGCAAGGGCAAGGATGGTTCTTAGGTGCTGGATAGTTGGAGGGAAGACAGGAAGGTTCATGATCTATGCTAGGGCTACTGTTAAGTTTAGCTGGAGATTGCCCTTGTTTGGTTTTAGGGGGCATTGGATTAACATCAGGGAGGGATTAAGGGTTTACTTTCAGTCATTTGTCCTATTTGCCACTTTGGCTATGTATGTGATGAGGTTTATAAGCTGGAGGGTTGAGTCAGTGGCTTGTATGAGGGAGGACAAATGAGGGGACATAGGGTATTTATTTTACTTTTGGTGTTTGTGTTAGCTGGTGTAGGAGGTTCATTGGGGTTGTTGGGGGATTATGGTTTGTTTACAGTTGCCAATATGGAACTTACAGGGTTGATGGTGGTTGGGCTGCTAACAATGCCATGATGGTTGGGTAATCATTTCATGTTATAAAGGCTAGTTGGCTTAATGTCTGGATTGATATTGCACCTGCGTTAAAGAGATCTCATTGGTATGACAGTATGCAATTTGGTTTAATAATGAAATAGTATGGCTTGTTTTGTTGACTTGCTAGAATGCCATGATGACTGTTGAGCTGTTCTTTTGCTTGACCGAGATAGTGTGATGGAGGGAATTGCTAGACAACGGGAGTTTAATGATACTATTTTGGTTGGTAGTGATGGGGTAGTCATTAGAATTGTATTGCTCTGGCATTAAGGAGAGCTCATTTGGTTACTACTGGATTGGATGGTGAATGGGGTTGCAATG